>NW_023505773.1:0-31000 GCF_004664715.2 Peromyscus leucopus | reverse complement strand
TACCTGCATTATCTGTCCCCCTTTCTTTTTTTCTTTTTCCTGAGACGGGTTAACAGACAGGTTTTCTTTGTCCTGAAACTTGCTTTGTAGAAACATGCTGGCCTTGAACTCACAGAGATCTGCCTGCCTTCTGAGTGCTGGGATTAAAGGCGTGTGCCCCACCCCCACCGTGTGCCCCACCCCACCCTATCTGTCCATTTTCTACTTGAGATTGAATGTTACTAAAATGTGAATGGCTAATCCATGGTTCTTTGGGGAAATGAGGGGAATGAATGAGTGAATGAATGAATGGTGGTTTTAAGTGGTGCTGGGGTAGTGTCATCATATGAGCTCACTGTCAACAAATTTTGCCTTCAGTTCACACCAAGGCCTTTTGGTTCCTGCTGGCTCTGAGCCTGTGTCATAGTGGCCTGAGGGCTCATTACAGAGATTGACTAGTCAAATCCGAGTGTGTGTTGAGGCTCTGGGGGTATCTAGGCCAAAGATTGGCCTTCATTCGAGGCAGCTGCACCCGGGACGGCTATGGCAGGGGCTGCTCAGATCTTGTCAGTGCCCCATCTCCCTTCTGTCATCGCTGTCCAGGGCATTTCTTCCTTAGGATGATTCGTGTATGTGCTTCCTCCCCTGGGCTTAGTTCTTTTTCATCACAGGGACTGGGTCAGCATGGGACTCTTCTATTTAAGTTTACCTGAAGTCTGTTCAGTGGGAGTGAGCAGAGCTAGCTCATAAAAATCGCAGTGTTGTACTCTACCCTTTCCACTTTATGGGAAGATCCTGATCCTTAGTGCTTGAGCCTGGCTGTAGCAGTCAAGGGGTGAGGTGGCTGAGTGGCACTTCCTACAGACAGTGCATCGTTACTGTTGGCAGTGCAGGTTTGTTTATCTGTCTGCTGTGGGACTGGGACTGAACCTAGAACTTTGCGTGTGTCAGTACTCTGTCATGGAGCTTCCTGCTGCCTTCCCCTTTTTATATGTCTGGGTGTTTTGTCTGTATGTGTCTGTGTACTGTCTGCATGCCTAGCGTCATCAGAGGCCAGAAGAGGGCATTGGATTCCCTCAGAACTGTGTTGTTAGCTTCCTTGTGGGTGCTGAGAACCAACCCCAGATTAGTCTGTAAGAATAACAAGTGCTCTTAACTTCTGAGCCATCTCTCCAGTTCCACCATTAAGTTTATTTTAATTAATTAGTTAATTCTGAGGCAGTCTCTCTACATAGTACTGGCTGCTCTGGAGCTCTCTATGTAGACCAGGCTGACCTTGAAATCACAGATACAGCTCCCTCTGTGTAGCGGAAGTTTTTCTGGTCCCACAGCTGCTCAGGACCCAAATGAACACACAGAGGCTTATATTATTTTAAAACTATGGCCATGGCAAGCTTCTTGCTAGCTAGCTCTTATATCTTAAATTAACCATTTTGATAACTCTTGCCACATGGCTTGTGGCTTACCAGTACTTTACCCCTTGTTTCTCCTGGCAGCAGCTAGCAGTGTCTCCTGCTCTCTTTTTGTCTCTCCTCTCTCTCCAGTTAGAATGTGCCGCCTAACCTTATTCTGCTCACCATTGGCCAAACAGCTTTATTTATCAACCAATTAGAGCAACACATATTCACAGCCATCACCTCTGCCTCCCCAGTGCTGGACTGAAAGTGTGTACCATGGTGCCTGCTCCACCGTCACATTTTTAAACTGAGCCACACCCCCTCCCCCAGACACAGTATCTCTTTTTGTGTAGCCAAGCTAGCTGAAGATGACTTTGAACTCCTGATCTTCCTGTCTGGATCTTCCAAATGCTGGGAATACAGATGTAGTGCCATTCATGGCTCCTTTTTGGCTTTTGTGGCAGGGTTTCACTTTGTAGCTGAGGCTAGCTTTGAAATGACTGCAATCCTGTAGCCCCAGTCTCTCCCCCCCCCCCCCCCCCCCCCCCAGTCTCATGTGTCCCAGGCTGGCCTTGAACTTATATAATTGTGTGTACCTGGAAGTTTCTCTGGTCCTGACTGGCCCAAGGTCAGATGAATCTCTCCCACCTGAGTCCTGTTATCCACTTGGTCCCAAGTAAATGCACAGAGGCTTATATTATTTATAAACTATATGGCCTATGGGTCAGGCTTTTCGTTAGCTACCTCTTGTAACTTATTCATCCTGTATATTGCCATGTGGCCGTGGCATTACCAGTCTGCTGGCATCTTGTTGCTCCTTGGCGGCAGGCTGGCGTCTTCCCGACTCCTTTCTTCTCCTGTTTCTTCAGTTTGAATGTCCTGCCTAACCTTATTCTGCTTGCCATTGGCCAAACAGTTTTATTATCAGCCAATCAGAGCAGCACATATTCACAGCATACAGAAAGACGTCCACAGTCTTGAATTCTTGGTCCTTCTGCTTTACCTGTTGAGTGCAGGCTTATGTGACTGGGATCAAGCCCAGGGCATCAAGCATGCTAGGTAAGCATTCTGCCAACTGAGTTACGTCTCTAACCTCATAAAGGTTTGCTTCTGGGCTTTCGATTTGTTAAACAAGCTCTCTGGGTTCGGGTAGGGTGTGAGTGGCCTTCAGAGGACAGCTGTAGGACGTCAGTCCTCACCTGCCTTGTCTCATAAAGGGTCCTTCTGTTTCTCTTTTGTTCTGTTGGGACTTTCTGGCCAAATATAGCAGAGCTTCTGACAATTCTTTTGTTTTCACCTTCATCTCTTTGTAGGAGTGCTAGGATCACAGACCCCTGTTCTGTGGCATCCGGCTTTCGTGTGGGTTCTGGAGATTTGAACCCAGGTCTTGACACAGTGAGCACGTTGACTTACTGAGCTGCCTCCCTAGCCCAAGGGTCAGCCTTAATTCTGTTGGTGCCCTCTGTTCACACCAGTGCTACACTGTTAATAGTAATGTTTGCTTCCTTTTTGTTCTGTTTCCTTTTTGGGGGGGGCGGGGGGAAAGGCTGGCCTAGCATCATGTGTGGCCCAGACTTGCCTTGAACTCAGCAAGCCTCTTGTCTCAGCCTTGCAAATGCTGAGGTCTCAGTGTGAACCACCACAGTCAGCTTACAGTACGTTCTTGAAAGCAGAAAATGTTAGCCTTCCAACTTTAGTCCTTTTACCACTTGATTTGGGTGAAGGTCCCTGGGAACATGTCCTGCTGTCCATGTTTTCTGTTTTTGTATGTAACTGCATGCCTGGTGCCCACAGAGGCCAGAAGAGGGTGTCAGATCACCTGGAACTGAGGTTACAGATGGTGGTGAATGGAACCTGGGTCTTCAGTAAGAGAAGTCATGCTCTTCAAGGCTGAGTGGGCCACCACACTAGGCTTTTTTTAGGGACGGCACTCAGGTCACCCGAGTTGCTCAGTGAGCACTTTTACTGTGTGGTGAGCCAGCTCTCTGTCCTTATTCTGTTTGTTTGATAAGGTCTTTGAAATTCAGGGGGCATTTTATCATAATAGCACACCTCAGTTTAGAAGTCATTTTCCAAGTGTATAGTAAGTAGTTGATGGTAGTGAGTGGTTGCCTTACTTTGCCTGGTTTCATCTTTGGTCTACCCCTTTGCTTACTCACATCATTTTGCCTCCTTTGTGTACTTTGCTTTTCCTGTGTCCCCGACACTGTTGGTTAGTAGGATTGCATTGCTTACTGCTCTTTGGCATGTGCATGGAGTGTGTCTTGTCCACTAGATGACAGAAGCCACACTTGGCCTTTGGAATGTCTGTAAAGACACTCATGCAATTCCAAGTCTCTCCAGAAGGGATAACACTGGCCTTCAAGGAGAACCACCTCCCTGAGTTGGCTTTATTATGTTTTTAAACTTTTGGTGTTGTGTGTGTGTTTTGTGTTGTTGTTGTTTTGAGATAGGGTTTCTCTGTGTAGCCCTGGCTGTCATGGAACTCGCTCTGTAGACCAGGCTGGCTTCCAAATCAGAGATCTGCTTGCTTCTGCCTCCCGAGTGCTAGGATTAAAGGCGTGAGCCACCACTGCGCATGTTAGCTTTTAAAGCTTTGATATATGTGTTACAATCCATATAACTACAGAGGAAGGTACCTAGTAAGGGCCTGGTGTGTCACTACTGCCCAGTTGCTAGGTTTTTTTTTTTTTTTTTTTTTTTTTTTTTTTCCGAGACAGGGTTTCTTTGTGTTCCTTTGCGCCTTTCCTGGAACTCACTCTAGCCGCCCAGGCTGGCCTCAAACTCACAGAGATCCACCTGCCTCTGCCTCCCAAGTGCTGGGATTAAATCATGCGCCACCACTGCCCGGCTCCTTTTGTTTTTAAAAGTGGTTCAAGAGTACAAGCTTCTCTTTGGAGCAGTGTGTTTTCTTCTCTGTGTCTTATCTATATCCCTGTCTTATGTGAGAATATAGGTTTTTCTGGTAGTAAAGGATGTTATTTTGGTAAGTATGGAGGCTGAGTCTTAGAAATAGAATGAATATGTGCCTTTTCAGCTTGCTTGGGCAGTATTTATTATGTCCTGTCCCTCTTGGGAGAGGTGCTACCTATGGCCAAATGTCCTAACCTTGAAGTTTAATTTAATTAGCAGCACTATATGTTCTCAGTCTGCCCTTTGTGCTTTTGTGGGATCATGGAGAAAGTCTTGAAATTAAGAAAGAGTAATGCTCGGTTACAAGCGTACTGAAGGCTACTAGTTCCTATGAGCATTATCCCATTGAAAAGCTTTTTCTGGGCTGGAGAGAAGGCTCAGGGATTAAGAGTACTGCCGGCCCTCCCACTGGTCCTGAGTTCAGTTCCCAGCAACCACATGGTGGCTCACAACCATCTGTAATGAGATCTGGTGCCCCCTTCTGGCCTGCAGGGATACATGCAGGCAAAACACTGTACATAATAAATAAATAAATCTTAAAAAAAAAAAAAGCTTTTTCCATTTGTAACAAAACCTAAAACTTGCTGAAACAAGATTCACATAGGGCGGCTAGAGAAACAAAAGGTATTGGTTAAACAAAGATGGATTAGGGCTAGGTGCTGCTCTCTGGAGCCAGGCCAGGTGCAGCTCAGCAGGAATGCAGCCGCAGAGAGGGAACTGAGATGGTTTGGTAACGAGGACTATGGGGTCCAGCCCTCGATAGTCCCCTCCCAGGGTCCGCGGAAGGCTCTATCAACCAGCAGAGAATCTTTAGGGTCGGTAAATCAGTCTAACGCACACAGAGTTCTTTGGTCATTCGCTTTAATTCTCTGGCATAACATCCTTTATACACAGCTTCAGTTCTGTTCTCATGTCTAGCTCCTTTCTTGCCTGATTTCTCTCTATATTTATCTACTGTCCCCTCTATGTTCTATCTTAATTCCTTCATCTAGTTCTGTCCCTTCTAGGTTCTCATCTATCTAGTTCTTTCTCCTATCAGCTCCTGTCCCATCTCCTTCTCTCTCATCTGGCTCTTCCTCATCTTGTTCTTCCCATCTGGCTCTTCCTCATCTTCCATCTTGTTCCTCTAGTCCTCTCTTTAGCTCTTCAATCTAGTTCTTCCCATCTCAGCTCGTTCCTCTCAAGTTCTTACCCATCTCGTTCTTTCCATTCTCTTCTCTCTTCCCCCATCTCCTTCTCTCTTCCCCGTCCTGTCCTCTGCTTTACAGTTATATATCTCCCCAAAATCACAATCCTCCCTCCACCCAGGACACTCAGCCTGAACTTCCTCAGGCAGTGATTGTCCACTATCAGGATCAAATGGAGGGTTGATTAAGAATTACAAAGAAGGGCACTAGTTGTTAATTACCATTTGTGACCCAAAGGGGAAGTGACTAATGAATCAACTAAAGGCTAAATATGGGTAATATCTAAGAAGAGGGGTCTTAACGTGCACAACTATAACCTTAAATGTGTTTGGTAAAGGATGTTAAAAATCTATAAGTTGCTAGGTCAATGGGAGAAAATAAAACTGTCTTCTTTTTTCCTGTGGCTCCTATCTGTCCAAGCTGTCTGCCGTTTTTCTGCAGGGTGGGGGAAAGTGTGCTCAGTCTCTAGGCAACCTGTGTACAGCTAGATGCCTCTGGTGATACAGGGAGGCTTGAACTGGGAGTTTCTGGCTGAGCATAGCTGTTAGCACAGAAGTTTATCTAAATATTCCTAGAAGTGGTTAGGTAAGTAGTTAGAGGTCTATAAAGTTAGTAAGGCTGTAAAACTATTACTTAGTGTCCACCTGGCCTAGGCGGCGTCCTCTTGTGAATTTACTGTAAGTCAGGAGACTTGTGGCTGCTATCACTTGTTAGTCCTTGGAAGTTGGGCGCCCCCCTGGGTGGTGTCTCCTTGTGGAATTTAAGTCAGGAGACTTTCAGGTGGGTTGTTATCATTGTTAGTTCCTTGGCAGTTGGGCGTCCACCTGGGTGGTGTATCCTGTAGTCCTTGAAAGTGGCCAAGGGAGATATCTGATTCCAGAGAAAGCCTTTCCCTGAGGCTGTTCTCCAAATTACTGGAATGTGTATGTCCAGAGAGTGCTCAGTCTACACTGTTAATCCTTCTTAGGGAAAAGTCAATTGGGAAAGCTATGAAGGCACACATGATTTTTCAATAACAGAATACAGCTGATATATAACAAGCCAAGTAACACAAAAACTCCTTGGGATTTGGCTTCCTCTGGAGGAATTCCATGATCCCTCCAGGTAGTGACTTTGCCATAACCAGCTGAGTTCTTATGATATATTTCCTGCGGCCCGCAGCAGTTTGGGGTGTTTGGATTGGTTATCCAGCCACTGTGCTGCTGTGGCTAGTGACTGGATGGTGATGGCATTCGCTTGTTGGACCTGCTCGACAGAAAGTCATTGGAATTTCAGTGAAGTGATACAGAAGTGTTTTTGCTTTTTCTTAGCTATACTGTTTGTGAATAAATATTTATTTTTATGTTTATTTTTGTTTTATTTGTCATATTTATTGTTGTTAAATGGTTTTATATGTTTTTGTTTTTTTTTTTTTAGATCTGATCTCATTATGTAGCTTAGGCTGGACTTGAATTCTCCAACCTCCTCCCTCTGCTTCCTAAGAGTATGGAATATTAGCATTATAGGCATGCATACTGTCTTAGTCAGTGTTCTATTGCTGTGAGGAGACACCATGACCATGACAACTCTTGTAAAGGGAAACATTTAGTTGGGGCTTGTAAGGAGTTTTTCTCTGTCCTGCCAGCCAGCTCCCAAATAATAACACGGAGACTTGCTTATTAATTGTGAAAGATTGACCCATAGCTTAGGCTAGTTCTTAACTAGTTCTTATGACTTAAATTAACTAATTTCTAGTAATCTGTGTGCTGCCATGTGTCTTGTGGGTGTTACCTCTCCTCTTGCTTGTCTTTTTGTTCTCTGTCTCCTGGCATCTCTCTTCCTTCCTCCCAGCATCCTCTCTGTCTGGAAATCCTGCCTAGCTATTGGCCATTGAGCTTTTTATTAAACCACTCAGAGTGACACATTTTCACAGTGTACAAAAAAATTATTCCATATAAGAACAATTATAAGGTAAGAATTACATTCATGCCAGGTGGTGGGGGGCGCACACTTTTAAATCCCAGCACTCGAGAAGCAGAGGCAGGTGGATATCTGGTGAGTTCCAGGACAGCTAGGGCTGTTATGCAGAGAAACCCTGTCTGGAAACCCCTCTCCTCACAAAAAAAAAAAAAAAAAAAAAGAAAGAAAGAAAGAAAAGAAAGAAAGAGAGAAAGAAAGAGAGAAAGAAAGAGAGAGAGAGAGAGAGAGAGAGAGAGAGAGAGAGAGAGAGAGAAAGAAAGAAAGAAAGAAAGAAAGAAAGAAAAAGAAAGAAAAAGAATTATATTCACAATGTCCAGTCCATTTGTGTCTGGCATATTCAGAGAATAATATTTTACTGTCTAATTTATCTTGATGAATTTAAAGTTTTATATCTATGCCATTTTTTTATCATAACTTGTATTACCATCTTTTTGGTTTTTCAAGACAAGGTTTCTCTGTGTAGTTTTGGTGCCTTGTCCTGGATTTCACTCTGTAGCCCAGGCTGGCCTCGAACTCAGAAAGATCTGCCTGACTCTGTCTTCCGAGTGCTGAGATTAAAGGCGTGTGCCGCCGCTGCCACCACCACCACAACCACAACCCTTGTATTACCATCTTAAAACTTAAAATCTTTTTTAGACCTCAAAACATTTTCTTAGATAAACAATTTAAGCATTTATTGTCTTTCAAACTTACAAACTTTTTTTTCATTTCGTATGTAAATTTCTTTCCTGGATTTGGTAACAAGGAAAACTGTAAAAACATAACTATCTAGTCTAATCTCTATCAGGGACCCAAGAAGGATAAAATATTACTTGAGTAAACAGGAAGTGTAGAGAAAGCAACTTCCAAAACTAAGAAACAACAGAGACATCTCGCTGCCTGGACAGTCACACCCAAGGTTCCCCTGCTACGTTGGGACATCCATTCTTCGGCATACAGGCCTAGAATATCTGACAGACTTTTAGGACTGTTCGGTTTTAGCAAAGTTCGGTAGTCTCTTTCTTTTGTGTCCTGCTTGCCTAGTGTGGACAGCACACTGTCAGCAATTGAGGCAAGGGCAGTTTCTTTGCCCAGTGACTAGCTTTTGCTACATAGAAAGTAAACTGCATATGGAGGTTTGTTGATGCCCATCATCCTTTTTTTTTTTTTTTTTTAAATAAACTGGTGCTGTCAGGAGCAGACATGTCTCACTGTCATGAAAAGCCTAATGTTATTAAAAACATTTTAAATGCCATATTTGTAGACCTTTGAAGTATTTGAAGACCACCTACCTATCTAAAGTATATCTTTGTATGACCTTGGAAAACACACTTGACTTTAAGTTAGTTATAGACAACAAACTACTAACCTGTATTACCTTATTAACCTTAAATAACTTTCAAGGACTAAAACTTTACATTACATTTTAAATGAGCTTCAAATGAAGCTTTAAATGAGATACTTAGATATTACATAGATACATAAATACTACATAGATAATCTTAAACAAGAATAGAAACATATATACAGTATAACAAAAAGTAACCCTTAAATTTGTTTCAGTATAAAAAAATCCATACTAATGTAAAATATTTGAGACTAGTGATTGTTCAAAGTAGACTCAATCTACCCTTCTATCCCATTATTTCTATACTGTATTCCCCTATTTCTCTTCAGAAAGAGATCTCTGAATCTAATCTCATTTGTTCAGTTTTTTTTTTTTTCTGGCAATGACCAATAACAATTTAGCCAACCCTCCTAAACAACAACAAACATCCATAACCCACCAAAATGACCAAAAACCACCCACCCCATCTCTTGAGAATGTGGGCGTTGTGTTCTCTAGACTGCTTCCTATTATCTGGGGGCACTGGCATTTTTGGGGAACCTGAGAAAAAATAGGATAATGGTCAAGTCCTTGCTAGAATAGGCTGTGAGGTTGGAGCATCTCAGCCTGCAGCCTTGAAGCTGTTCTGGATGCAGAACTCTGAGGAAACTGCAACAGAGGCATCTGAGAGGCTGGATCATCCGGTCCACCCCTGTTCATTGGTGTCTGATCCCCTTGATCTGAAAAACACATAAACTTTCAAAGGTAACATACATATCTTCATTAACACAAGTATGAATTGTGTGTTGTACATAAGCCAGCCAAAGATGATCTTTTGTTTTATGTTTAACAGGTAAAATATACGTCACCTGTCTTGTAGTTTTTTCTAGGTTTTGTTTTTTTTTATGACTGTAGTCAGGATTTTCAGTGGGTCTTCCCCCAATCAAATCTGATCTCTTATCAAACTTGAATGAATCCTGTAGAAACAAAAGAATAATCTCTTCCCCAACCTAACTTTTTTTTGACTTCCCACTTTGAAATTAAGACATTTAAAAAATAAATAGATTGGTTTAATTTAAGTAGTTTTTTGTAATCGAATGTTTCTCAGCAGCTATTTGCTCATCAGCAATCAGAAAAATTAAAGTCAACACAACACTGTCATATAGGATGCAGACTCCCTGTGTATTTTCCTATCTCTACATGGGTTTATTCTTTTTTTATTATTTATGAATGACTTACTTTTTTTCTATGACCTGTCTATACCCATTTTTCTTTTCTTTGCTAAGCTACACACATTTTAAAAACAACACTGTAACCTATTTAGAGCTCCCCCCACCAAGTCTGGGTTTGCCATTATTAAGTACTTTTGCAGCATTCTTGGATCATGTGAGACACATTTTAAACTGCTTTGACAGCCGTTGGCATGGCCCAGCTTAGTGCAACGGCACTGTGACTGACTGTAGCCTGCAGGCAGTATTTGTGTGCTGAGCCTACATGAGAGACCTTGTGCAGTAGGAAGCTGTGCAGAAAGCACCATTTGACCCTGTGTTTTGAACTTTTTTTTTAAAGCTTTCTCCAGATTTATGTGGATATCGATTTATAAAAGTTTCATGGCCAGATGTTGGACACCATATGTAAACAGATTTTTTCTCTTTGGGTTGCCAGCTCACCAAAAATGACACAGAGACTTATTATCAATTATGAAAGCTCAGCCTATAGCTTAGGCTAGTACCCTAATGTTACAACTTAAATTAACCCATTTTTAGTAATCTAACATGCTACCATGTGGTTCAATGGCTGTTAACCACTACTTCTGCGTTTCTTGCTTGTTCTCTGTCTCCTGGCAGCTCTCCTTTCTTCCTCCAGAGTCCTCTCTGTTCGGAAATTCTGCCTAGCTATTGGTTATTAAACTTTTTATTAAAACTAATCAGAGTGACACATTTTTCACAAGTGTACAAAAAGATTATTCCCACAACAGGGACTTGCTTACAGTTTCAGAGGTTTAGTTCATTATTGTGGCAGGAAGCCATGGCAGTGTAACAGGCAGACATTAATGGTGCTAGAGAAGTTGAGAGTTCTATATCTCAATCAACAGGAAAGAAAGAAGAGAGAAACCTCACCCCACCCCCACCCAGTACACACTTCCTCCAACAAGACCACAGCTCCTAATCTCAAGTAACACCAATTCAAATGATCAAGCACTCAAATATTTGAGCCTGTTGAGGCAATTCCTATCCAAACACCACATATACCATACCTGACTAAAAGAAACATTTTTAAAATCAGTCACTTTCCTATGTAACGAGAAAGTGGATAAAGAACTGATTTTTTTTTTGTAGTTTTTTAGGACTGAAGAGCTCTCTGTCCCTGAGTGCAACCACCATGGCTAGTTTACTGTTACTGGGGATGGAATTCAGGGCCTTGTGCATCCTAGACAAGCACTTGACCAGCTGAATTACACCCTCAGCCTCTTGTATTGTTTTGTTAGTTTGATGTCTTTCTGTTTTGGTTTGTTTTGTTTGTTTTCTGGCCTAAGTACACATCTGGGTTCCACAGCCACCTCTGTATTTTGATGAATTTATCTGAAGGGCTCACTGAAGAAGACATATTTATCAGCTAAATAAAAGCATGAGGATATAAATAGATGTTTTGAGCAAGGGCATGGAAGTGCTCAAGGGTGTAAAGATTCTGTCTGGGTGCAGAGCCAGACAGAGACCAGAGTCCTGACCTCAACAGAGACACCCCCCCCCCCAAACAGCAGAACAGATATTTTCCCAGCTTGAAAGGGGAGTCTGTCGTCTTGGGGAGGGAGGGCGATACTTAGAGTTTATATGGTGCCTTGGGAATGAAGACGTTAATTGCAGATGAAGGGAACTGTTTCCAAACTTTGGTCCCCTTCTTGGGATTATTTGCTTATTTGAGACAGACTATCTTTGGAGAGACAGTTTTAGCGAAACATTTCCCTTCTTTTGACTCATTGATGGTGGTTTTGAGCAAGGCCAGCTGTAACCTCATAGGAATTCTGTTTTTACAACAACCAAGGCTATGTATCAGGGAGCACAGAGAGTCCATGCCTTCTTGAGCATACTCTTTCCAGGACCCTCTACATGTTCAGTTGTCTGGAAACTTGTGTCCACCCCTTGTTTTGAAGTTTTTAATGGCTATTTTCATATCCTAGGAATGGATAGTTGTGGACAGACATGTGATCTTCTACAGACTGAATAGGAACCCAGAAAGTCTTATCTGTTTCAGATCCTCCCTTCCTTCCTCTGTTTGTTGTTTTTTGTTTCTGTTTGAGACAGAGTTTTTCTCTGTGTAGCCTTGTCTGTCTTGGAACTCTGTAGCCCAGGCTGGTCTCAAATTCACAGAGCTCCGCCTGCCTCTGCCTCCTGAGTGATGGCATTAAAGGTGTGCACCACCTCCCCCTGGCTGTGCTTCACATCCTTTCAGTGCAGTATTTCTCTTCCTTTAGGGTTTGGGGCAAGAGGATCTTTCCCCCTTCTCTTCCCTTCTCTTTTAGATAGGGACTCACGTTGTAGCTCTGGATGGCCTGGAACTCTATGTAATCCAGGCTGTGTAATCATCAGCCTCACATAGATCCAACAGCTTTCTGCCTTCATGGTGCTGGGATTACAGATGTGCTACCACCACTCCTGGCCCATAGAGGATCTTATAACCTACTATCACACAAGATGGAATATTTATTGGCAACATTGAGGGAAGATTAAGAGTTTCTTTGTTAAAATAATAAATGATGATGATGAGATGATGATGAGTAAAATGGGCCACAGAGATGGCTCAGGAGATAAGAGCACTTGCTGCTCTTTCTAGAAAACTTAGTTCAGTTTTCCAGTACCCACGTCAGGGCTGTTTATAGCCAGCTGTAATGAGCCCCAGGAGTCTGACACCTCTTCTAGCTTTCTGTGGGTCCTCATACATACCTGTAATACAAATACACAGACACATACACTTAACCTTGAAAAATATAAACAAACTGGGCTGGAGAGATGGCTGAGAGGTTTTAAGAGCACTGGCTACTCTTCCAGAGATTCTGAGTTCAATTCCCAGCAACCACATGGTGGCTCACAAACCATCTATAATGTAGTACGATGCCCTTTTCCTGGCATGCAGAGGTATACAAGCATTTATCTCCTGCTCCCGTCCGCATCTACTGGCGACTCCTGACTCTGCTCTTCTTCTTCCCAGTCATTTCTTAGTTTTGGTCGCCCCACTCTACTTCCTGCCCGGCTTACTGACCAATCAGCATTTTATATTAAACCAAATTTGAGCGACAAGTCTTTACAGTGTACAAGAGGATTGTTCCATAGCAGATTCTGAATTGAATGATACATCATGAGCTTTCTCTCTGCTGTGATGTGAATTGTTCTGCCATTCCTATCCCGTTAGGGTAGACTGATCTTCCTGATACTGAGAGCCAAAATATATCCTCTCTTAGTTGTGTCTCACTTTGTTGCAGGGATGAGAATTGTAACTATTCCAGCGACTTTACCCAAGGACTGACAGTTTGAATTTTATGTCCTTTCCCCAAAAATAACTTTGGCCAAGCTGGATGTGGTGGCAACTCCTGTGACCTCAGTACCAGGCCAGTGTGGGCTGCCAGTCTGTGATTTGTACACACCCAGAGCCACTTCTTTGTCTATTGCTGTGAAGAGACATCATGACCATAGCAACTCTATAAAGGAAAACATTGAATTGGGGTGACTTACAGTTCAGAGTTTATTATGGCAGAAAGTATGATGGTACAACAGGCAGAAATGGTGCTGGAAAGTAGCTTGGGGTTCTATATCGAGATTGGCAGGCAACTGGAAGAAAGAAAGAGACACTGGGCTTGGCTTGAGCATTTGAAAACCCCAAAGCCCACCCCCAGTGACACATTTCCTCTTACAAGGCCACAACTTCCTAATAGTGCCCTCCCTTGTGACCTAGCATTTGAATCTGTGAGCCTATGGGGCCCATTTCTATTCAAACCACCACAACAAGGAAAGAGGCTCATAGTAGTTAGGTGAGTGTGGCCAATGAGCCCTTGGTGAGATAGCCTCTGTTCTTGTAGCAAGAGCGTCCCTTTGTGCCAGGCACAAGGCACTTCACAAACCTAGTTTCTCGTTGTCAGTACCTTTGATGCGTGCTCTAGCTACTCCCGTTTTTACACGATTGAGCATGCTCTCAGATTTGTCTCTGGCTAGGAAGTAATAGGCCCGTGTTTAAATCTGCTGTGGCCACCTCAACTTCCCAGCTTCTTGCACAGAGCATTATGAGCAGCAGGAAATAGGAGGTTGATCAGTCCTGGATGGTGAATAAAGAATTTAGCGGCTCTTACAGCCAGCAGTCTTCAGGAGCAAGCTATTTTTACATGGCTAAAGCAATGTGAACAATGTTTTTAGTTAGTTGCACCCTAAGCAGCAGAGTTTAGTTGTCCTGTCAAGAGTACAGACAAGACAAGCTTTTGGAGTGATCTAGAAAACTGTTCTTAAAGAAAGAATTGAGGGATTGGTAGAATGGCTCAGCAGGTAAAGACTTGTGGCACCAAGCCTACGTTGTGATGGAAGGATGAGTCCAGGCTGGGTGGTAGGTGGTGGAGTGAGTGATGCTGTGGTTTCTAGCAGTGCAAAGGCTGCCGCCTTCTACACACAGGCATGATCGACTTCACCTTCCCGAGCATCCTGCTCTCGCTAGTCGACTGTTTCTCCCCACTCCCAACCAGCCTGCCTGGCAGTTTCTGTGTGTTGAGTGCCTTGGTTTTGGCTACCATTTACAGCCATAGTGGCTTCTTAGCAGCTGCTGCTTGCATCCTCCCAGCATGCTGTGCTGTCCATCAACCTGACGTCCTAGTCTAACCTTCTGCTAGAAGGCCTTTCCCTTCCTTTGCTTAGCCTACCCCTGTCTTCTTAGGAACATCATGCAGGGCCTCCCTTTCCCTGGTTGGGGTTAGACTGTAGGATCTGGGCACTGGGTATGTGTCAGTCTCAGCCCCCAGTAGGTATATTGCTTGCTGTAGAGTTTTTACTTAGGCCAGGGTGTGAGGAGGTGGGAATGAAGTATAGGAGCTACCGTAGTGCTGCTGGGCATTTCAACACACCAGGGATCCCAAATGTAAGAAAGCAGGACAGTGTGGAGAGAATCTTCAGTTCTGGAGGTGAACAGGATGAGGTCCCAAAGAGTTCATTCTTGGGGACCCTGGCTGTGGTACTAGCTCATGTCAACCAACCAATAATTAGCTCATCTTCTTCAGGTTCCACATTGAGCAGAGTGCTGGTCTCACCTCAGGAGACTAAGTTTTCTAGAACTCAGAGTCTAGACTCTTCTCTGGCCTGCCATCACTTTTGTGTGCTCTGCACTGAGTTATTTATCACTGGTGGCTCTTTATAGCTTCAAAAACACTTATCTGTGAAGAACTCTTGGAATTCTGCATTGAGAAAATGGGACCACTGAGAATAGGAGAACACATTGGAAACCAGGGAGGTAGAGTGATGATGCTGTTGGGGATAAGGACTTTGCACCAAAGCTTGGCCTGGAGGAGGGGAGGGCAGGTGAGTGAGAATGTCTCTCCTCCATACAGGAATAACCATGTTGACATAAGAGCTCTGGCAAGTCCCTGAAAAAATAAGGTGAACACACAAAGCTTTGACACCATGTGTGAATATTGTGGATCCTTCTGTAGTTTCTCCTCCAGTCTGCAAATAATGTATCCAGAAGTATGAGAGATTTTACTGATAGCCCTCAAGATAGTTTAGTGGGTTCAAGGCATTTCTTGTCAAGCCTGATGACCTGAGTTCAGTCCCTGGTGTAAGGAGATAAGATGAAGAAGTATGGGCCTGTCGTGGTTGCTCCTGGACATCTTGCAAACCAAGGAGCCCCTAAATATAAGGAGAGCAGTTACAGTGTGGAGGGATTCTTCAGTTCTGGAGGTGAGTAGAGTAGAGGAAAGCCAGAGTTCATTCTTGAGGACCGGGGGGGCCATCACATGGTAGAAGGAGAGAACTGACTTGGATAAGCTCTACTCTGATCTCTGTGTGCGCACACACTCACTGGCACCACAACCCCAAACAAAATTTTAAAGTTATCTCTGGCCGGGCAGTGGTGGTGCACGGCTTTAATCCCAGCACTCGGGAGCCAGGCGGATCGCTGTGAGTTTGAGGCCAGCCTGGTTTACAGAGTGAGATCCAGGACTACACAGAGAAACCCTGTCTTTGTGGGGAGTTACCTTGGTGGGGAGGGGGAGAAGAGAAAACCTAATGTAAAATAGGAATAGCAACAGAATCTTAACTCACAAATGAAGGTATGCAGGCAAAGCATAGTGATATATACTTGTAGTTCTAGGCACTTGGAAGGTTGGGGCTAGAGGAGCACTTGAGCCCAGTGTTTTAGGGATATCTCGGGCCTGGGCAGCATGGTGAGACCCTTCTCTTTTTTTTAGAAAGCGGCAGCTAAAGCTAGTGTGGTGGCATATGCCTATGTTAATCTCAGGGCTCTGTAGATGAAATTCTAAACTGTCTTAATAAATAAGAGACACAAAGCCAAATACAGAGTTAAAAGCCCAGGAGGTCAGAGCACTAGCAAATAGCTTACCAGTGTCTGCCATCCATCCCCTGAGAGAGAGACCTGTGTGACCCATCTTTTTATTGCCTTTCTGTTCTGTCTTCTCATTGGCTTTAAACCCAACCATATGATTTCCTCGTCCCTGCCTGTCTATACAGACCTCCAGGTCTCTATGGTTTGTACTGAGATTAAAGGTTCAGGTTACCGCTTGGCTGTGTCCTTGAACACACAGAGACTCTGCCTGCCATGTGATCAGATTAAGGGCACGTGCTACCACGCGACTTATGCTAAATGGCTTGCTCTCAGCTCTGACCCCCAGGCGACTTTATTTATTAACTTACAAATAAATTTACATTCATCACATAAAATATCACCATAAGGCTCAGGAGGAAGAGTCAGGGAGACTGAAAGTTCAAAGCCAGCTTTCAGCTACCTAGAGAGGAGGGAGCAAAGAAAGAGGGCTGATGGGTGAGGTGGGTCAGTGAGTAGTCAGTGCTTACTACCCAGCCTGATGACCTGAATTCAATTCCCTAGACCCACAGGTGGAGGAAGACCTCCATGTGTACAAGCATGTTGCCCACACATAGACTCAACAGTGTTTTTTCTTTTTAAAAGAAATTTAAAGAGAGAAATATACAGAAAGCAAACTTAATATTGTCTGTCATTGAAAAAGAACTTGAAGCAACAGTGAAGTGCTACTCCACATCTCTTAGCGTGACAGAAACATATTGACACCTTTAAGTGCAGCCTGTACTGAAGCCGTGGGACTGTTGATTCACTGCTGGGGGAGTGCAGATGGAACTCAGGAAGACGGTTGCACAGGGTTTATGGTTTGAATTGCAAGTGCCCACATCCAGGAGCTCACAGCATCGAAAACTAGCTCAAGGATCTGATGCCTCTGGCTTCTGTGGCTACCCACACATGTGTGCATATACACACAAAATAAATCTTTAAACTTTACCCTCCACATCTCATGTTCAAACTGGTAGCACAGCTGGGAAACTGGAACTTTTAGGAGGTGGTTGGGCTTGGCTGGTGGCACTAAGTCACTAGGAGGGGGCTTTTCAGGTTTTCGTCTGGGCCTACTTCTACTCTCTCTCTTTATCTACCTTAATGTAGAGTGTGAGCCAAAAGAAGCTTTTTTAAGTTGTTTCTCTCAGGATTCTGTCACATAGGCAGTTTTCAAGTAGAACCAAACATATTCTTATAATGTGAGCCAGCAATGGTGCTCGTTGCTCTTTTTGTTTTGTTTGATTTTTTTCAAGACAGTTTTCTCTGTGTAGCCCTGGCTTGTCCTGGAACTTACTCTGTAGACAAGGCTGGCTTTGAAAGCTCAAAGCCCACTCCCAGTGACACACCTTCTCCAACATGGCCACACCTCCTGATCTTTGACAAACACTTCCACCAACTTCAGACCAAGCATTCAAACATGAACCTATGGGGGGGCTTCTCATTCAAACCACCACACTATTTAAAAACAGTAAGGTTATTATGACATTGATTTCGACCTTTTCAGAATTTATTGGGCATCTTATCTAGAAATACTGGTTGGTTGTTGGATTACCTTTTGTTGTTGGCAGGGCTTCACAATGTACTCTTGGAATAATTAATGAACAACTAAAGCAGCCTGTTTGGCCATAGGTGTATGGACTTTGGTGTGTTGATTTTGATGTGGTTTTTTGTTTTTGTTTTCCCTCCTTTTTTATTTTCTTTTAGGACAACCCTCCGTATGACAAGGGCCTTTAGAATTGAAATCAACTTTCCAGCAGAGTATCCATTCAAACCACCCAAGATCACATTTAAAACCAAGATCTATCACCCTAACATTGATGAGAAGGGCAAGGTCTGTCTGCCGGTAATTAGTGCTGAAAACTGGAAGCCAGCCACCAAGACCGACCAAGGTGAGCCATGCACCTTTCTCCTCGCTGTCTTAGATAGGTCTCTCTTCTGGAATACTGCTTTGTGATGGGTGCTTTGAAGGGTCTCTCTAACACTCTATCAGACAGAGTTGAGAAATACTACCTTAGCAACCCAAGTGTACATAGAAGTACTGCTGAAACCCCATCAGTCTGTGGGTTTGCCTCGTCTCAATCGAGCTGTCAACTCTGCATGGACACTGACCTTGGAGTGATCAAGGATTGTGATACTGCCTAGATGGGGAAAGTGAGGAAGGTGTTGGATGCACACAACAGTTAGCACCTGGAATCACTTAGAAGAAAGGTTAGTGAGGACATTCCAGGCTTAACAGAAGGGTTGAACCAAATCCTGTAGCTCCCAGTACGTGGTTTGGGGGTTCAAGACCAGATATAGTCAGACTTGGGTAGTATTCCTGTGAAAGCATGTAGCTGCTGCATTGTCTGTAATTCTTAGAGTTAGATGTGACTATATATGTCCATGCTCATTTTTCTTAGAAAAGTATTTGATTACATGTCATGATTTGTTCTCCTTCTTGTCCTTTCTTACTACTTCCAGTAGAGAGACTTTATATTTGGGAGATTTATTAAGGCAACTCCATGTAGTTAAAGGGAGGTTTATTTTTTGGGTAACTTACAGCCAGTAAAGGGGGTTAGTTACAGGATCTGGGAGAGGTGGAGTGCAGTCCAGCAGTGTTCTCTGGAGAACTCTGCTTGGTCCGCCATCCAGCATCCAGGATCACAAGGAACCAAGAGAGCTGGTACATCCAGATCTTGGGCCTTAAGGGCTCCTGTCTCGGACCCGCCCCAGGGGCAAGTCATAGGTAGGTGTGGGAGAAGGGCTTCTATATCAGACCCTCTGGCACTGACTTAGAGTCTCCTCCTTTACCTGTGAACCGATGGCATTGAAGGCCAGGGCCAGGGGGCTCTCAGGCCTGGGTGCAGATGCTTTACCGCTTCTTAGTCCTATTTTATCTTCACATCTAGATACACAGCCTGCTGCAGTTTCAGGTTGGGGCTGTGCCCCTCCCTCCAAAGAGCCAGATAGGTTAGGGCTAGTTTTCAGTTTTGGTTTTTCGAGACAGGGTTTCTTCTGTGTAGCCCTTGGCTGTCCTGGAACTCGCTCTGTAGACCAGGCTGGCCTCAAAACTCACTTTGAGGTGATCTACTTCTTCTGCCTCCTGAATACTGGGATTAAGGCATGTGCCACCGCCACCCTGAGTTCGGGGCAGTTCTTTTTGTAGAATATGCTTATTGGTTATTAAGAATTTCATTTCAACTATAGTGACAGAATTACTGGTTTTGTGATTTGGACAGCTCAGAGCTTCTTCCTAGAAAACCAATTTGCTTGTTGTAGTCTTTGTAGTGCGGCTTTGATTCCGTCAATAATAGCACTGACAGGATTCAGGATGGGATGCCATGTTTCTCCCATTTTCTGTTACCTATGCTGTATTATAATCCCATTGAAACTTAGTGGCTAGCGACTGGAGAGATGATTCGTTCACTGGATGCTGTTCCCATGGGACCTGGGTTCAATTCCCAACCACCCTCCCCCCCTTTTTATTTATTTATTATGTATAGTGTTCTGTCTGCACATATCCCTGCAGGCCAGAAGAGGGCACCAGATCTAATTACAGATGGTTGTGAGCCACCATGTGGGTGCTGGGAATTGAACTCAGAACCTCTGGAAGAGCAGCCAGTGTTCTTAACCTCTGAGCCATCTCTCCAGCCCTCCCATCACCCTTGTGGCAGTTCAACAACCGCCTGTAACTCCAGTTCCAGGGGGATCTAATATCCTCTTCTGGCTTCCAAGGGCTACCAGGCTTGTACATGGTACACAAACATACACATAGGTACAACTCTAATCACATAAAATTAGGGACTGGAGAGATGGCTCAGCAGATAAGAGCACTGGCTGCTCTTCCAGAGGACCCAGGTTCAATTCCCAGCACCACATGGCAGTTCACACCTGTCTGTAACTCTAGTTTCAGGGGATCTGACACCTTCACACAGACATACATGCAGGCAAAACACAAATGCACATGAAAGAAAAGTAAGCAAATTATTTTTTAAAAAGCTAACTAATAAAGATAAAATGAAACAGTGGCTTAAAGTAACCGTTTTTTGGCTCATTCTGTAGACTGGCTGTCTCAAACGGGGATGGTTATTCTTGGGGATACTCAGCTACTCAGTGGGAGTAATTGTGCCACTGCGTATCATTCACCAGTGGGAAGGCCGTGGTGCTGGCTGGGCCCTTGGCTTTCTGTGTGTGGCTTGTTCTCCATGAAGTGGGTTGGACTTCTTCCGAGCAGTGGTGGAGCTCTGTCTAGGTTGAAAGCTGAAGCAGGACTGCTTCCACCTCAGTGTAGTGTTAGTACTGGTGTCCCTCCTCCTGGGTCCTGTTGGTCAACAAGTACAGTCTTGTACAGGAAAGGAGACTGAGTCTTAAAGGAGTTGAGGCAGGGGATTCAGGATGGGAGAGGTGGGGACACAGGCAGAGGAGGGCCCCTGGCACTGAGAGTACCTTACTGTCTCTACGTGCTTTTTCTTTTTCTTCTTTTTTTAAACCTGTCTGTGCACCGTGTACATGTAGGTCAAAAGATGGCATCAGTCCCCTGGAACTGGAGTTTACAAAATGCTTAAGGAGATGCTATGTGAGTGCTAAGGAACTCAGGTTTTCTGGAGGGCCCTCTCTCCAGCCTCCATCCCTCTACACACTTATGTGTGTGGTTACTATTGTGGCCACATGGCAGATGCTTATTGTGTTCATTGTCTTGGTTTGTCTGGTCCTATTTCCGGACTGCTTTTCCAGCCCATTATCATCCTATAATCATCTTCCCTTTTTTGTGTTTTTTTTTTTTTTTTTGGGGGGGAGGGGAGGTGTCGTCAAGATGGGGTTTCTCTGTGTAGTTTTTGGTTCCGTCCTGGAATGAACTCTGTAGCCCAGGCTGGCCTTGAACTCACAGAGATCCGCCTGCCCCTGCCTCCCTAGTGCTGGGATTAAAGGTGTGCGCCACCCAACGCCCGGCTTCATCTTCCTTTTTTTTTAATGTCTTGCAGGTCTGCCACATTTGCTAATGTTGAAGTGACCATGTCAACTTGATCTTTATAGCATCTGCTGTGGTTTTTCTTGTGCCCATGTCCCTTAGGAGCGTTTCCATTGATGACTCCTTTCAGATCTAGCTTTCCTATTCTTTGGTCTTTTTTAATAAGGAATAGGCTCTAGCTCATGTCAGTTCATCCACCATACAGCCTTTTGTTGATCTCTAGATTCTCTTAGGGTTTTTTCTGTCTAGAGAGTCTCAAAGTTTGTGTTGTTAGTGTTACTATTTTATGTGTATGGGTGTTTTGCTTTCATGTATGTCTGTGTACCTTGTGCATACTTTTGGTATCCTAGGGAGGCCAGAAGGCGGGTGTTGCGGGTCCCCCTGAACTAGAGCTTACTGACAGTTGTGAGCTGCCATGTGCGTTGCTGGGAATTGAACCCAGAATCCTCTGGAAGGAGGCAGCCAGTGTTGTTAACCACTGAGCGCCATCATCTCTCCAGTCCCTCAGAGTTGTGTTTTTATTAGACAGGTATAGGAAAATAAAAAGGATAAGATGGGGAGCTGGAGAGAGAGGGCCTCATAGTTAAGAGCACTTGTACTTCCAGAGGACCACGGTTCAATTCCAGCATACATACGGTGGTAGCAACCATCTTTAACTATAGTTGCAAGAGATGCAGTGCCTCTGAGGCATCCATGAACACTGTATATGCACAGTGCTCAGACATATATGCAGGCAAAAATACCCAATACACATAAAATAATAGATAAACATTTTCTTTTTTAAAGATTTATTTATTATAAATACAGTGTTCTGTCTGCATGTATGCTTTGCAGAGCCAGAAGAGGGCATCAGATCTCATAGATGGCTGTAAGCCGCCCATGTTGGGTGCTGGGAATTAAACTCAGGACCTCTGAAAGAACAGCCAACGTTTTAAGATCTGAGCCATCTCTCTAGCCCTAGATAAATCTTAAAAAGAAAAGAAAAAAGTTAAGACTGTTGAACAGCCAAGTTAACATTGGAGAGATGACTCAGCAATTCTTGAATTCCATTCCCACCAGTCACAATTGGGTGACTGACAGCCATCTGCAGCTCTACAGCTCTTCTAGCCCTGAAGTCACATGCACAAATGTGTGCATTCTAACTTGAAGACACACAGACAAATTAAGCATAGTGGGCAAAAGCAAACATGAAAAAAAAAAAAAAGCTCTCTGTGATCCAGCAGGGTCAATTTTTCAGTTGTGTGTGTGCCCCCCCCCCCCCAAAATGAAATCAATGGGTTCACACAAACATTTTTATTAATTACATTCGTGTGTTTTGTGTGTGTGTGTGTGCATGAAAGCATGTCACAGCATGCATGTGGGGGTCAGAAGACAACTTGAGGGAGTCAGTTCTCTCCTTACCCATGTGAATGGCAGGGATCAAGCTTGGAGACAAGAGCTTATCTGCCAGGCAGCACACTCTTGTCCTGAAACAGTTGTCTTAATGTTCATTGCCGCTCAAGCCATACTAGGCTCAAAGGAGAAACAACTCAAATAAATGGATATACATAATGGGTGTCTCGTTCTGCTTTCTATTGCTGGGACAAAGACACTGTGACCAAAAGCAACTTGGGGAAGAGCAGTTTCATTTCAGCTTATAGCTTACAATCCATCTTGAAGGGAAGTCAGAGCAGGAACTTGGAGGTTAGAACTGAAGCGGGAGTTAGGGGTGATGGCGCACTCCTTTAGTCCCAGCACTCTAGAAGCAGAGACAGCCGGATCTCTGAGTTCTGGGACAGCCAGGGCTACACAGAGAAATGGTTTCAAAAAATAAAAATAGCGGATCTCTGTGAGTTCGAGGCCAGCCTGGGCTACCAAGTGAGTTCAGGGAAAGGCGCAAAGCTACACAGAGAAACCCTGTCTTGAAAAACCAAAAAAAAAAAAAAAATAAATAAAAAATAAAAACAATAAAATAAAAAAGGAATGCAAGTAGAGACCATGGAAGAGTACTGCCTACTGCTTGCTCCTTATGGCTTGCTCAGTTTGCTTTCTTATATACCCAGCACCATCCGCCTAGGGGTGGTACAGTCCACAGTGAGCTGGGCTCTCCCATGTCAACCATTAATCATCCTCTATAGATTTGCCTACAGGCCATTTTCCTCAGCTGAAGTTCCCTCTTCCCAGAGAACCTGGCCTGGGTCAGGTTGACAAAAAAACTAATCAACTGTGGTATTTCTATATAGTGACAATGTGTAGCCATAAAAAAATAATAAAGTGTGGATTCATGGTATACAAACTTTTAAAATAGCATGGTACATGAAACAATTACAAAAAGACAACACGGCAATGTGATTCTCTCTACAGTTTATGGATTCTGGCTATGTAGCCCAGGCTGGCTTCAAGCTAACAACCTTCTTGTCTTACGCTTTTTTGTTTTGTTTGTTTTGTTTTTTGAGACAGGGTTTCTTTCTCTGTGTAGTTTGGTGCTTGTCCTGGATCTCGCTTTGTAGACCAGGCTGCCTCAAACTCACAGAGATCTACCTGGCTCTGCTCCCGAGTGCTGGGATTATAAAGGCGTGCGCCACAACCGCCTGGATTGTCTTATGCTTTTTAAGTGAAATAATTTAAGCTGTGAAGGCGCCACATCTAGTTACTTGTTTATGATTGGGAATTTGTATGCTTCTAATCTCTTGGTCGTATAGAGCACTTTTGTGTGGTAAATCCTTGTTTCGATAGTTCCTCTAAGGTGGCTTATTGCTTCACAAACAGGTCCACAGCTTCTTAATGCACTTTTTTCTTTTTCGTGATTGGAAGTAACCTAATGAGGCAGAGTGTGTCACACTGACCCATCACACACAACTTCCTGGAGAGGTTGACTTGTGTACAGACCCATAGAGATGTGCACAGGCTTGCTGTCTCCAGGGCACAGGAGAAGGGGCTGACGAGGGCCAGGAGCTCCAGATGTTCTGTACTTTTCAGAAAATGATCTCTACTAGCCATATTTTCAGTTTTGAAATGAGTACATTTATTAAGTGTACAGTGTCAATAGTGCTGGGTGGGAGGTACACACCTTTAGTCCCAGAATTGGGAGGCAGAGACAGGGGGATCTATGTAAATGCAATGCCAACCTGACTGACTTAAGTGAGTTCCAGGCCAGCCCAGGCTGCATAGTGAGACCCTGTCTAGAAACATTGGGATAGGTAGCATGACACCTACATGGGGGAGTGTCCCTCTTTTTAAAACATTATTTCTTTATGGATTCTTTGGGAGTTTCACATGTACCTCAATTCCACCCACCTCCTGGTCCCATATTCTCCCTTCACCCCTGCACCTCAACAGAAAATTAAAAAAAAAAAAATCAAAACTAAAATAAAACATAATAAACACAACAGTTAGAACAAAGCACCCCCCAAAAAACCTCTTGGCTTCTCCATCTTTCCCACCTCCTCAACACCCTTTCATCCTGGTGGCATTAGGAACCAAAGTGTGTCACACAGTGGACCCTTTTGTCCAGTCAGCTTTACTAGCAAATGTTCATTGCTATGAGTCGTTGATCTGGTTCATGGCCTCTGGTTTCTGGCAGGGGGGTATCTTTTTTGTTGTTTTTTGTTTTTGTTTTTTCGAGACAGGGTTTCTCTCGTGTACTTTGTGTGCCTTTCTGGAACTCACTCTGTAGCCCAGGCGGCTCGAACTCACAGAGATCTGCCTGGCTCTGCCTCCGAGTGCTGGGATTAAGGCGTGCGCCATCTACGCCCGGCTTGGGGGTATCTTTAAAGGTAGCCAGTTGGAATCTGCAAGAGAGAGTCCAGGCAGCGTAGTCTCTCAGGTGAGACTTGCACCATAAAAGAACAAATAGCAGATAGAGAAAACTCAGATTGGGTGCTTACAACAGAAACTGATGGGGTGGAGGTGTCAGCCGGAGCTCCAGGTGAGCTTTCTCTCCACGCTGAACTGCTAACTCTGCACAGCTTTCCACTGCAGGCATGTTTATGTCGTGAGATAAACAGTAGTCACTTGGTTGGAAATTATTTACCTTTCTCGCTGTTCTCAAGGCACAGTGTATTTATTCCTAGGCTGTTTTGCTACTCTCTGCTCCCTGTCACTGAGACTATAGTACACCCCCAGATAAGGAGTCTTGGAGAACACTTGACATTGGAGTCTCTTCCAGAGCGCCTTCTCAGTTCAAAACAGCATATGACAGTTTACCAATAGACTGTGCGTTTCACTACGTTTCAGGCCTGCAAGGCTTTTCTGAGGCTGGGGATCAGTCAAGCTGTTAGTTAACGATCATCTGTCTCTCTCCTGATTACAGAAGAGATGGGTTGAGTTCTGGTGGTCAGAATAAGCAGAAGGCCGCTTTGTCTTTAAAGCACACTGTGGGCATGGGATATAGCTCACTTGGACAGAGCCAACCTTGCATCCATAAAGCCCTGACTACATAACACCCCCAACACTCAGCAGGGTCAGGAATTCCAGGTCATCAGAAAGGAGGAGCAACCAGAGTTTGCGTCGGTGTAGAGATGGCAGTTTTTTTTCTCCTGAGGTCAGTAGCGTCTTACCTGTGGCTCTTTCTGAGTCTGTTTTAACCCCAATGCCTTATCCTTCTTTTTGGCAGTAATTCCAGTCCCTCATAGCACTGGTGAACCGACGTCCCGCCAGCCTGAGCACCCCCTCCGGGCTGACCTAGCTGGAAGAATACTCTAAGGACCGTAAAAAAATTCTGTAAGAATGCTGAAGAGTTTACAAAGAAATATGGGGAAAAGCGACCTGTGGACTAAAATTCTGCCATGAGTGATTCCAGCAAGTTTGAGCAGAGCCCCGAGCAGTCCTCAGTCACCCCGCACAGCAGGACTCTGGAAAACTGACACGGGCCGCCACCTGGCGTCCGCGTGTGCCAGTTACTAACTTTCTACAGTTTTCTTAATCAAAAGTGGTCTAGGTAACCTGTAAAGAAGGATTAAAAAATATTCAGATGTTCTAGTTCTGCTTGCTTTGTTTTTAAAAATCACTGCTTTAGTCTACTTCAAAAGAATGGCATTTCTTTTTCTTGCCCAGATTTACTCAGAGTTACAGTTAGCCCAGGTTTAAAAAAAAAAATGTCCTGGTTCCCTCTGCCCATTGCCCTTTCCCTTTCAGTGTCCTCCCACAGACGAAGCCCAGCTCCCCACAGAGGTAGCAGCGCTGGCAGCTCTTCTCCTGTGCCACACTGCCTGTGGGTGACAGCTCAAGTCCCCTCATGCACCCTGTTAATGTCCTTTAAAAAAATTACAAAAACAATATCAGCGTCCCCTCCCTCACCCCAAAACAATGTCTGTGCAAAGGGAATCTTAGCAAGTGTTTCCACAGTAACAGACTCAGTGGGCAGACCCACGCCCCAACCCGTGGTTCAAGCTGTGCCGAGTCTTTGTAGAGAACCCTGCAGTACCAGGTTGGTGGTGGCTTGGGGGAGGGCTGTGCCAGCGAGAACGCCGTGCGCCCCCGCGTGACGATGTCTCCAGTCGGCAGCCCTCTGCAGCTGTGCTTGACGGCCTGCTGTCGTTACAGGCAGAGCAAAAGCCAGGATGTTCTTTTGAAATCTCAAGCTTCACCACCACCACCACGCTCTGCCGAGGTGTGCCAAGGAGTCCCAACTCCTCAGCACAGCAGGCCACCACTGTCTCCCTCCGCGTGGTTTTGCCCTTTGCGATCAACATTGGTGGCTTCTGCTTTGTAACCAGCTGCCCTTCCTCAGAGCTGCTGAGGCAGCCAGGAACAGGATGCCTTTCCAGGTCAAGCTCCACTTGAAGCTCACTCAGTAATATCCTTTCAGTATGTTTTATATTGTTTTTCATTGCCTTTTTTTTGTAGAAATAAAATTTGACCTTAGAATTTATCATCAAATGAACTTTGTCAAGGTTTGAATGTTAATGTCTTTTCAAGGCAAGTGGAACTGTCCTTGAAGCAGTGTGCCACCCTGAGGGAGCTGTCGGCCTGACTGCCTGTGTTTACCAACTCACTTAGGGTCTAGATCCTGTGGAGAGATTGCCTCAAGAGCTCTAGCTTTCTGCTTTAACCGTAGTTCTCTAACTTCAGGCTACCTGGGGTTCACCTGCTTGGAAGACAGCTCTGGGTTTTGCCTATAAAGGAGTGAGCCAGGTCTCTCAGGCAGTGTGACACGATCTAGTTTCCAAGTTCTTGGCTTCTGTGTGTGCATAAATGAACTGTGCTTTAGTTCTAGGTATGCACGGGGCAGGTTTCTGGAGACTTCCTGTGCCCAGGAGTGGCCAGAGCACCGGCCCTGCGTTTTTCTACGTCTGTCTCTTCATTGGCAGAAAGAGTGACAATGGATTTATTTCATTCACATTCAGATTTGTAATAAAATGCCTAGTTCTGTTACAAGTTTGTCCAAACAAAACCACCATTTTGTTCTTGTTGCTTTTCTGAATCTAGAGATTAGTCCAACTGTCTGATAGCTTAGTTCTACCTGCCTGTTACCCCTCACTGCTCTCTGCTCACTATGGGAGAGGTACCTTTATGCCAGCAGCCCCTCTCAGGGACTCTCAGCCCTAGTACTGACAACCATGGGCCTGCCCTGAAGCAGGGGGTCTGGCTTGGCAGTCAGTGGTGTCCTCTGGGCTTGCAATGCCTTGCTCTTTCTAGCCCTTGCCTGGAGCAGGCTTTGAGCAAGCTGGCAGGCAGCTCTGGCTCTCCAAACTAAGAAGAGCTGGATCCTTTAGAGAAGGGATGTCTGTGAGCGCCAGCCAGCCACCCACCCACCCCTGACACAAGTTGGCTCAGGAATTCACATCCCCCTGTTCCTTGAAGTGCCCGGGTCTTGTCCTGCTCTTTCCACGATGGCAGAGAATAGGCTTTCTAAGATGCTGTGACCCCATCTGTCCTTTAATAAAAATGTTCTCAGACACTAGTTTGGGTGTATGGGTTTCTTCCTTTGGGGAATGGACATGGCTGGGGGCCTATGTTCTTGGAAACTAAAGAGAGTAGTGTCTAGGCCTCTGGTCTCTTTCCTCTGCTTGCCAGCCTCTAAAAGAGGCATACAGGTGTCTTGCCAGGTAGAAGTAGCTGGGGCAGTCAACACTGGGAAAACTGCAGAGACCCATGGATATCCAGGAGACTGACACACAAGATGTCACTTCATCCTTCTAGCCCCAAGAAAATGTGAACTGCATTTAGCAAATGTGAGAACTAGTCGAGAAGGGGGTTTTGATCAGGGGCTTGAACTGAAGAGTATGTGTCTTTGAACCATAGCCATATCTGGAAACTCACTGGGTTTCTCAGACAGCTCCTAAGACACTACAGCACCAGCCAGGCCTGTGACAAGTGGGCACCAGATGAAATCAGTTTACCTCCCAGCTGGGTCTGCAGATCTTGTAGGAATACTTCCTGGGGCATTGTTTTTACATTGGCTTCCAGACATTCTGAGCCTTGCTGGCTTTGAACTCAGAATCCTCCCGCTTTGTTTCCTTCAAATAAGTATTTAGCTCTAAGTGCCCTGCATCCGGACTGTTATTCTTCTACTCCCGTAGCCAAGGCCCAGTTTCCTTGCTGCTGAGTAAGTAGCTTGTAAGCCATTCAGCTTTGGTTTGGCATGTCACTTCCTCTGGCCTTAAGAGATGTGTCCCCCAACATGCTGTGCAGTCTAATCTAGGGAGAAGTCAGTCTGATTTGACCTGCCCTGCCACGGCCTATGTGAGCAAAACAGCACTGCCCCAGACAACACAGTTGAGGAAGAAACGGACACTGTGACATGGTACCCAGCCAGGCCGCATCTTGTAAATGGCATTTCCTGGATGACTCAAGACAGCAACCTGGAAAAGCAGACAGTACAGACCACTTACCTGGCACCATGCTCGAAGTCCAAAGAAGGAAGCTTACCTCTAAAGAACCTTCCTCCTCTTCCAGTGTGGCCCAGATCACACTGACTTGCCATTTGTAGGCTGGGCGGTATCCCGGCAGAGCTTTCCCTTCTGAGCACTCCATTGAAGAAGCACACTCTAGGAACTGTCTGTAGAAACAGGCTGCCCTTGTACTAGGCCTATAGCCAACAGCCAACAGAACGTGCGCCCGAACCACAGGAGTCGGGAGGAGGTGAATGGTAGACAGCAGAGGAATCACTGCCCAGGGCAGGGTCGAAGAAGGCTATAATAGACTGAGGCCAACAAGGGAGGAGGAGGAACAAGATCCCTTCAGGAAGCCACACGTCTTATCAGGTCAGGTGAGAACTTGCTTCCCTGACCCCCCAGTTCCAGGATAGATGTAGGCCAGGTCAGGTCAGTTCAAAGCCCTGCTCACCTGTAAGTCTGTGGTGAGGGCACAGAAAATCAAGTTGATAGGAAACTTACACAGCATGCATGAAACTCTGGGCTTAGTCCTAAAAACCATGTAAACAGAGTGATGATGCACAGCTGAAATCCCAGCATTGGCAGGAATAACAGTTCAGTGCCATCCTTGGCGAGTATCAAGACGGTCTGGTTTTGCCTAGCATTCACGTGGCATCCCAGTTTCCTTTCCATCTTCCAAAATGGTGCAAAGCTGTGCTCCACCACCTTCCTGTCTACTCCCTCCCAGCAGAGCATCCATAGAGCAGATGTAGCTACAATCCCAGCTTCTCGTTTCTGCAGACTACCTCTCCTGGAAAAATGTAAACACTCCTATAACTTGCAGAGCCTCTTTGAATCTGTTCCCTGAAGTGGCTTTCATATAACAGGTTACCTCCCCTCTTTAGATGACTAAAACTACTACTGTAGTATGTGCGTGGGTATGGGTGTGTGGGGTTGGAGGGAGGACAACTTTTGGGAGTTGGTTTTTTTCCTTCCACCAGTCCTGGGGATCAAACACAAGAACTTTTACACAATTGGCCATCTTGCTGGCCCCTCAGATAACCTCTTTTTAAATTAAACTTATGCTTGTTACCATATGCCTCCCCCAAACACCCTAATGAGGATCTTTTATTTCCCTCCCATAAAAAAAAAAAAAAAATGTAAGCATTGCTAGAGCACAGTGGTATGGGCTTGCAGTCCCAGCTAATAGGAGGTGATGAAGGAGGATCCCTTGAGCCCAGGACTCCAAGGCCAGTCTTTTTTTTTTTTTTTTTTTTTTTTTTAAGATTTATTTATTATGCATACAATGTTCTGTACTGCATGTGTCCCTGCAGGCCAGAAGAGGGTACCAGATCTCATTACAGATGGCTGTGAGCCACCATGTGGTTGCTGGGAATTGAACTCAGGACTTCTGGAAAAATAGTCAGTGCTCTTAACCTCTGAGCCATCTCTCCAGTCCAAGGCCAGTCTTAAGATGAGTTAAGATCCCCCATTTCAAAAACAAAACATATGGACCATGGTATGCATGTACCCCCCTCCCAAGACAAGTGCAAGCAATTTTTTAAGGGATTTAAGGCATGAACAAAATTAAAATTAGAAAGTGAAGATATTTTTTGCATATCTTGGTTTGAGCCACAAAGGAGCTCTCTGTGCCCATTCTTATTTCTGCAAAGGATACCTGGACACTATAAACTAGCCAAATCTAAAAGACATTACTTTATTCACACCAACCTCTCTCCACTGCTCCACTAAACAGGTAGTTTTAACGGCAACATGAGTTGGCACCCTATGCTCAGGCAGGCCTGAAGTCCAGATGTCACAGACCAGGCAGGGCTGCGCAATACTGCTCAGCGGCGAGGACCTGGGTTAGTGACTTGTCATTCTAAGAAACCAGACCCTGCTCCAAGGCCTGGTTCCACGCTGAACCAGAGCTTTAGCCCTGGCCT
>NW_023505772.1:0-25000 GCF_004664715.2 Peromyscus leucopus | reverse complement strand
CAATAAGAATACTTTTCAAGTAAAAATTATACTCACAATGTCCAGTCCATTTGTATTTGGCAAACTCAGATAAAACATTCCATTATGTATCTTCTCTTGATGAGTCCAAAGTTTTTATCTAATTTACTTCCTACCTTAACTAAGGAAAACTGTAAACTATAATTATCTAGTCTTTAACCCCATCAGAGACTGGAGAAGGATATAGTATTACCTGAGTAAATAGAAAGTGCTGAGCAAACAGCTTCAAAAACTATGGAAATGAATGAGACATCTGACTACCTGAATTGTCACCCCAAGTTTCTGCAGCATTTGGGGCATCCATTTTCAGCCTATATGCCTAGAATATCTGACAGACATTTTTGTGAAGCATGAAATTTTGAAGGACTGTCCTACCTTGTCTTGGCAAAGTTTCGCGGTCACCTTTTTTGGTGTCCTGCTTGTCTAATTTGGACAACGTTCTATCATCAGTTAAAGCAAAGGCAGTTTCTTTGCCCAGGGGCTAATTTTTTGACAACTGAAATCAAACTCCATATGGAGGTTCTTCAATGATCAATCCTTTTTTGAAGTAAATTGGGGCTGCCAGGAACAGGCACATTTCACAGTCAAGAAAAGGCCTCATATTATGAAAATACTTTATATTTCATGTTCTGTAGGTCCCTGACATGTTTGAAGACCATCTACCTATCTAAAACATATCTCTGTTTGACCTTGAAACATGACTACAAACTTGATTGTTATATGAGTGACTACTAACCTGTATTTCTTAATTATCCTAATTAGTTTGTAATAATAACTTTCAAGCACTGGAAATTTATAATAGATTGTTAAATGGGCTGCATAGGTACAATACCTTAAACAAGAGTAGAAACATAAACAGCATAATAAAAATAACTTTAAATTTGTATCAATATCAAAAAAAACCTTATACGATAGTAGAAATGTATACAGTTATAACAAAATAACCTTAAATTTGTGTCAATATACAAAAATACATACAACTAGTATTTACTTTTTTATTTAAAAGTAGATTAAATAATCTACCCTTTTAACCTATGAAACTTATATCCCTTCTTTTTCTTTTCATAAAAAGATCCCTTAATTTAATCCCCTTTGCTTAGTTTCCTCCCTGACCATTACCAATAACAACTTATAATCAAATCCTATAAATGGTGATAAATATCCAGAGCTCAGGGACTGGCCAAAACCACCCATCTCATCTCTTGGGAATATGGGCATTATCATGTAAAATTACTCACTGTTGTCTGTGGGATATAGCACCTTTAGGGGACCCTGGGAAAATTCAGATAATGGTCAAGATATGGGAGGGCTAGCTGTTGTCCAGTCTCAGTGTAATGGGATAACACAGGGCTTATTTGAAGTCCTGGCTGGAGTAGTCTATGAAGCTGGACCGACCATCTTAGATAACTGCCTTGAATTGTTCTGAGCAGTTTGTAGTCCAAAGCTGAATTTTTTGTGGTATTTGTTAGCTTGTGGGCATTACCACAATCCAGGTGTAATTGTCATTGTAGGGCCCCATCATCCTTTTGGAGACTTCAAAAGTCACTGTTAAAAATGGTCATGGTTCACTGTGGGAAACTTAACCATTGTAAATGTCACATGCAGCAAATCTTGAAGATGTTAAAGGACCACAGGACCTTGCTATGTGGTGATTTTTTTATTTCCTTTTTATTCATAATTTTTTATATTTTGCATACTAACCACAGATTTCCCATCTCATCCCTCCTCCCACTACCCCCAGCCTCCACCCTCACAATCTATCCCTTTCCCCTCTTCCAAAAGCATAGGGCCTCCCATGAAGAATCAACAAAATCTGGTACATTCAGTTGAGGCAGGTCCAAGTCCCTCTCCCTTGCATTAAGAATGATCGAAGTATCCTACCATAGTAATGGGCTCGAGAAAGCCAGCTCATGGACCAGGGATAGATCCTGATCCCACTTCCAGGGGCTCCTTAAACAGAGCAAGCTACACCGCTGTCTCCCATACACACAGGCCTAGTCTGGTCCCATGCAGGTTCCACAGCTGTTAGTTTAAAGTTCATGAGTTCCGATGAGCTTGGTTCAGTTGTCTCTGTAGATTTCCCCATCATGATCTTGAACCCCACTTGCTCATATAATCCCTCTTCCCTCTCTTTGATTGGACCCCTGGAGCTTGGCCTGATTCTTGGCTGTGGATCTTTGCATCTACTTCCATCAGTTACTGGATAAAGGCTCTATGATGACAGGGTATTCACCAATCTGATCACCAATGTAGACCAGTTCAGGCACCCTCTCCACTATTGCTAGTGATCTAATCTGGGCCTTCCTTGGCGATTCCTAGGAACTTCCAGCATCAGGTTTCTCCCTTATTTTATAATGTCTCTCTCTATCAAGATATCTCTTTCATTGCTCTCCCACTTCGTTCCTCCCCAAGCTCAGCTACCCATTCCCTCATATTCTAATCCACCATCCTCTCCTCTCTTTTGCCACACCATCCCCAGTTCACTCATGGAGATCTCATCTGTTTCCCCTTTCCAAGGGGATCCATGTGTCCCTACTAGGGTCCCCTTGTTTCCTAGCTTCTCTTGAGCAATAGGTTGTAGTCTGATTATCCTTTGCTTCACATCAATTATCCACTTATGAGTGAGTACATACAGTGTTTGTCTTTCTGGGTCTGGGTTATCTCACTCACAATGATGTTTTCTAGTTTCATCCAATTGCCTGAAAATTTCATAATGTTATTGTTTTTAACAGCTGAGTAGTACATGTACCACATTTTCTTTATCCATTCTTTGGTGTAGGGGTATCTAGGTTGATTCCAGGTTCTGGAATTTGGCTATTATGAATAATGCTGCTATGAACAAAGTTGAGCACGTGTCCTTGGGACCACAAGCTATTAAACACAACTAGAATATACAAGCTTTATTCTTAATAACTTGCTTCAGACTCAAGTCTGAAATCACATACAGGAAGCTGGATAGAGCCTCAATCTAGAATTAGTACCCTGTATGACCATTAATGTAATGACAGCAAGTTTATCTCTATCTCTCTTTCTATCTCTCTATCTCTATCTATATCTATATCCATAATGAATTTTGAGATAATATTTACATGCTAAGAAAAGTTTTAAAGAGTAAAAATAAATCCAAGGGGTTATGGGATTAAGGAGAATAGAATGGTCCTTTAATTTTGGTTTTCTTCTGTCCCATAGTAGGTAGCTTTTCTGACATGAGACAGAGACTTTGCATTTTCCTTTAAGAAGTATGTTTGAGTTTAGAAAAAAAGAGAGCTATGCTCCAGCTCCAAAACTAGATTTAAATTTTAATTGAGTTATGACTACAAAAAGACCATTTGACTTATGTATCTGTAGAGAACAGCAGAAACAAATATTTGGGGAGATTTATCAAATTTTATCCTGTTGAAAGTGTGTTACAACATTAGGCCAATTTTCTCTTTTTTGTGGAATATTTTCTCTGGACTATTCCCCTTCTTCAAATGTCTCATTTGTCCAATGCTCTTCAGATTTCTTAGTTAGGTGCTTTTATTCTCCTGAAAAGAAAAAAAAAACAAAATTCTGCCCAAACACTAACTTTGGGGAGTTTCTTTTTTGTTAAGTTATATTCTTGTTATGACAAAATGTTTTTAGGAAACAGAAAAAAGTATTATGTTTCAATGTTAAAAATTTATCAGTAAAGACATTCTTATAGTCAGGGTCATGGATTCGAGCCCCATGTTGGGCACAGGATATAATGATTGTTCTAAATTATTCTATTATATAAAAAACTTGGGAGTAAGATTGTAGGATATGAACCCTTCTAAATCAAAAAAGTGACAGAGAAAGCCTAGCTGACCCTCTTCTCTTCTTTTCAAGATCCAAAAAAGACCCATGGGACTCTAAGCCCCTCCTCCTTCTCCTTGATTCCTATCTGTCTATTTGTGTCCAACCAAAAAATCTCCATGGTTTATTCTGGTCTATGGAGTGTGGCCTCCATCCTCAATCAAGGTTCAATTTATTAACAGTTTCAGAGGACATAGTGAACAAATCTCCCACAACACTGTACTCCTGAAGACCACTGATGATCACTTTTAGAACAATTTGAATAATGGAGAAGACTTGCCAATTGTTATTCATTGACATTTGTAAGTTTTGATTTAAAGGTGACAATAGGTAGTTTGATGCTGTGTTAGGAAACACAGAGGCTCTAATCTTACACCTCACAGTACTGTAGCTTTGAAAAAGAAAATTGCTAGAAGTTGCAGCATTAATTATGTTTTAATTTCAGATAACCTCCAAATGGAAAAAAATATGAAAGTATTGGGATTTGGAGGTTAAGAAAACTAAAATTAAGTATGGTAAAATTGAAATGACCAACTTCCAAATATTTCTAGCCTCATCTTCCATACTTGATATTTACTCCTTAAAAAAATAGCCCAAAGCCCTTGAGTTTAACCTATATGAGAGTTTATTTAGATTCAAATAATTAAATGTTATCATAGCTTAGTATAACATCATTATAACTACTTATAAAAGATGTAGGTCTATCATCTAGGTTTTTTTTTTGGATAAAAAATTAAAGTACCTTACTTAGGATATGGTATAGATGGGCTTTTACAGTGTGTGATGATGTATTGATCAACAATTTTTTAACTTTTCTTAGGTGCAAATCATTATATATCGGTAGAAATTCTACTTTGGACTTTGAGTGGAATTTTGCTCATCTGTTTGCAAAGTGGTTCTCTCCAGAAGTATTATTTTTCACTTTTAAATTCACATGCTTCAATTATTCATTATATTACACTAAGTGTGTTGTTATTTTGTAACAATAAAACCTTTATTTGTAAATGATATCTTGCTGTGAGTTATGTTTGGAAAGACATCTGTCTATGAGTAATCATTAGCACTAAGGGGTATCTATCTCGAAGAACATAGAAACAATTAATAAAAAAATCAGTAGCAAAATCTCTAGCTCACATAAAGAGAAGTCAATGTAGAATTTATGGAAAAGGAACCTATCATATAAACAAGAAAGGCAACAAGCATGGAAAGGAGATTAAGAAGGAAGTGATGAGTGGACTAAAGTTCTAGTCCTGAGCCAAGCTAAGGACTGAGAAGGACTGACAGGAGTGGGAGCATATCTATTGCATATTGTTTTATGGTCTATATAGATCTCCCCTTCCCTAGAGTACTATGTATCTGCCATCAGTACTCACAACAGAGCTCCAAGTATTTAGAAAACTCAGAAACCAAATTTGTATCTGTGGATAATAAGAGTATGAGAAGCTCATTGCTCAGGAAAAGCCATGGCTGAACCTGTAGTATTTTTAGGAAAGCAATTAAGTCTGGGGCTGAGCCAATAGTTTAAGCCCAAGGAGGTATCAGGTAATCAATCTTGGTTGTTAAGTATGGACAAATTAGTTATTCCAAGGGCAGAAAAAGTCTATCTTGTTAGTCTTGCTTTTGTTGAGATTTTTTTTAAACCACGGGGTCTCTTGTAGCACAGGCTAGTCTCAAACTCACTTTGTAACTGAGGATGTACGTAAAATTCTGATGGTCCTGCCTTTAGCTCCCAAGTGGACAGGATTCCAGTTGTGCACTACCAAACCCAGTTTTATTCTGTATTAGGGATGAAACTCAAGGCATAATAAGGTTAAGTAAGCACTCAGCAATTGAGCCACATATCCAGTCTCATTGTGTTAAAATGTACCATAAGTATTTATCTAACTGATATTTCTATCAGTAAGGTGAATAAGTGAATAAAGATATATTCAGATTCTGTTGTTGTTGTTTTTGTTTGTTTATTTTGTAGAATGTTGACCTTTTCTAAACTCAACAACAGCATTGACCTGAATTTCTTCCTACTCAGTGACACAATTGAAACAGAATTGCTGTTTAGATTTTTATTGTTTGAAATGCATGGTCAACAGAATGTTTTCAATTTATTGGTTAACCAGGTATAACCATATAGCTGCATTAATTTCACTACATAAAAGAAAAAATAGATATTTTCAGGGGCCTAGTTGGTTACATCTGCCTAAGACAAGAGTTCTTACTCAGAAACTCTCATCCTTTTTGGTGGTAAAAATGATCTGGTAAAAAAAAAAATCAAGGAGAATAATTCTCAGAACTACTTTTTAAAAGTACTTGTTTATTATTCTTTTATGTGTATGTATCTGTTGGCAGCATGGGTGTCTGCATTACATGATTTCAGGTGCTTGTTGAAAACGAAGGACATTGGATTTCCTTGAATTCAATTACAGGGGTTATAAGCCCGATGTAGATGCTGTGAACTACACATAGATCCTCAGCAAGTGTAATAAGTATTCTTAACCATGAAGTCATCTCTCTAGGCCCTCAAGGCTGCTTAATATGGCAAAGACTAGTATTGCATTGTGAAAAAGTAGTCCAGTCCAGGACAATAAGCATTCTTACCATCTGAACTTTTAGATGATACGAGGGAAGACAATTCATTCTACAAATTTTGCTTTCGGATCTGAGAGAAAATGAAATCCAGATTAGGCACAAAAAGATTATCCTTTGTGACCAAATATGTTCCAAATATTTTAGCATCAACTATTATAAATTTTGTTGTTTTTCTTAATTATGTTTTCATATATCAAGCTGTCAAGATTTCCTTCCCCGTCTGAAAATTACATCTAAGAATAAAGTACATGGGTACAAAGGAAAGTATCTGTCTGTGAAAATTTACATAAATATGCCAAATCATTTAATTGTTTCTGGCTTAAACTGTTCCACAACATAACATATTTGAATCAAATTTTATGTATCTCCACTTGTATAGAAACTAGGTAACTCATTGCCCATTTGGAACTGAACAGAAGTTTGTCACTGTAATGTGAGTATTACATAGTCTTTCTTAAGAGCCACAGGTATGAATACATTTGAGAACTGTATAGTACTATATTGAAAACATGGTTTTGACACTGAGTTTGATTAGCTTTTAACCCCAGTTAAAGTCTTAAGTCTAGTCTTTGACTTATTTCCCATTAAAGTTTTTTCAATGCTTGGCTTTAGTCTTAATCTCTCTGAAATAGGCCCTTTTCAATTTTTCTGGACAATACTACGGGGATTTTCCAAAATGTTCATACCATGAAAGTTTTTTTACTCAGTCACTTCTCAGTCTTTTCAAATTAGAGTTCATAACTGTATGTGTAGGATTTATATATTATTGTCATTAACAAATATTTATTACCTAACAAATTTAAAGGGTGTATTGAATTATTCAATAATAGCAAAATAACAAAATTATGTTCTATGTAAGATCCAGAAGTTCTCAAAAAGACTTAGTAAAAAAAATATTTTATTAACATTTGTTTTGCATGTACATGATTTGGCATCTATTGAAGTATTTTCTGGGCTTGATTTTTCTGAAATAGCCTAATAGGTCAAAGATCATGAATGTTTTGTGACTTTTGCTGTATCATACTGCTTAAATAAATTTAAATGAGTAAGTGTTCAACATTTTAAATTTAAATTCATTAATGAGAAAGTGAAGCAAAAATAATGCCTTTGACCTGCCAAAAAGTGATCAAATTATTACCAAATTACAGAAAACCACAGTTAGTGCATAGAATGACCAAGGCCAATTTCTTCCCCTTCTGCTATAGAAGGCTGCTATAAAGTCCCATGATAGAAACTTAACATGTTTTCCCAATTTCTTCAGCATAAGATACAGTTTCTAATTCTAAAGAGCATTATGTTGGTAGTCTTTCAGAAAAAAGATCCTAAACATACTATTTGAGGTCACCTCTGCACGGTGCATATTCACTGTGCCCCATGTGACTGTCTCCCCAGATCTTGAAGTATAATCAAAAACAGTGGCTCTTGGCTTTCTTTCTCCAATAGGGACTTGTTTTAAGTTACCTGACACCCCTTCTAGACTTTGGGTGTGTTGTGAGATTGATTTCTGGGATGATGGTAATTGTCAGGTGACTATAATATGACAGCAGCACTTTTTTATGCAAAGGAAGAGCCCTCAGAACCTTGATTATGTTATTTTTGTCATAATTTAATCAACTATCTCCAGATTCATGCTAGCAATATTATAAACTCCTTATACTTTTAGACCCATGTGCCACTAAAAACACTCTACACTGTCACAGTAGCTGATTTCTTTGCCTTTTGATTGTTCTTCTCCAGATAAGCTAATCTTCCTAAGTATAATTATGAGATTATTATTTAGTACTTGCCACTGACATACTTTGAAACAGATTTTTTAACTAATTGGTTTTCATGCATTGGAGGTGAGAAAGGGATGGTTCTAATAGCACCTGGGCAATATGGCAGCATGAATTTCAAGGCTTGTGAAAGATGAGATTTAATTTGTTACCATCACAGCTTTGGTTCAAATTCTGTCTTGCAGTTTCTACTTTTCTTCTTTGAAGTGTATAACATGCCAAAACAGCTTACAGTAGATATATTGACATTTGGAACTCCCACATGATGTTACTTAGCTCTATGAGGTCATGATCTCCTTCCACCCATTCTTCGAATTGGGAAACATCTTCATTAATCAGAACAGTTCAGACTGTGAGACAGAAGGTCAATCCAAACATTTATTTTTCTTCCTCCCACATTATTTTTCAAATAAAATTGGATCTAATCATCTGTAGGCAGTTTAGTATATTTTAACTTAGTTTTTGACTTTTCAGACAGAAATAAACAGGGACTCACTTATAAACTTTAAAGTTGACTAAAGCTGTGCTGTATAATTAGAACATACTGTCACTACTTACTAATTGCTATAAAATGCTTAGGTTTATGGTATAATGATAATATCTTTGTGTTACCTTAGTTTTTTTTCAATATGTAACTAAAACTATGTTCAAATACATGTTTAGTTATTTTATCATTTTATAAATTTTATTACATTTATTTATTTCATGTGTACTTGTATGTAAATGTGGTTGGGTACACACATGTATGTATGGAGATCAGAAGACAACTTATTAGCATTGATTCTTTCCTTCCACCATGTTTTAATTTAGATATCAAATTCAGGTTCTTAGAGTTTGGTGGTAAATACCTTTACCTGCTGGTCCAGTTTCACTCTGCTACTGTCACAAATACCATGACCAAATGCAATTTAGAAGACTGCCGTAATTACTTTTCTATCACCCGTGAAAAAACAAAATGACAAAGGCAAGTTACAATACAAAGTGTTTAATTTGGTTTACAGTTTCAAAGAGTTGGTATCATGGTGGTGGAGCTAAAGAAGAGCTGTGAGCACACATGTTGATCCATAGTAGAAACATAAGAGAGAAACCATGGAGTACCACTGCTTGCCAGCTTCCTTGGTTGTTCATGTTGAGACAGCTTTCTTATATAGTCTGGAGTCACTGCCTACTGCCTAGGGGATTGCACTTGCCTACAGTGAGCTGGGTACTTTCTCATCAATTACTAATCAAGACAACACCCACAGACATATCGAATGGGCAATCTGGTCTAGGCAATTTCTCTAATAAGCTCTCTTCCCAGGTGAATCTAGGCTGTATCAAGTTGAAAGTTGGAGCTGAAATAGGACCCCACTGAGCCATCTTAACATTTATCATTATGTTTTAAATGTTTAGCAGTTATATTGAATCAGTTATAGTAAGTAGAATAAGTAGGGACAGTGAGACTTTTTCACAATTCTTCTTTTATTGAAACCTAACCTTTCTTCTCTGAAGCCCTAGTTCTTGTGCCTAGAAGTAGTCTCCTGTTGTTGAGTTAATTAAGTGTTAAATAGATGAAGAAAGACCATTTGTTAAAAAAAAAAAAGCAATATAACATGCTTTTCTATTTTTTAAACTCTATAATTCATCAAAAGGGGGAAACTTTCTTTTCTTTATAATGGACATCAGAAGACCTCACAGTTGTATCATATCTAATGTTGAAAAACTGAATGTTTTCCCCAAATATTAGGAACAAGGTGGTGATATTTGTTTCTGTTACTTCTATTCCACAGGTTACTATAGGTTCTAATCAGGAAATTTTTACTTCATAGTAAATAAAACCTATTGAGACTAGAAAGGGGAGGGTTAAATGACATACTGAAGAATGTCTTGATATTAATATAAAAAGATTCCAAGAGAACCTACTGAATATTATTTGAATGAATTAACAAGTTCAATGAAGTTGTAATACATAAAAATACATAGGAGAAATATTATAAAAGCAATTTTATTTGCAATCAATATTAAGAAAGCAATTAATTAAAAACCTAATTCAACTTATAATCATATTGAAGAGTATTTGAAATGCATATGAAGGAGATAATAAGTAATTTTATGACTAAAATTACTAAATATTGTTGGATATGTTTACAATCTCCAAATGAATGGATAGCTATGATTGTTCAAATGATTAATAGACTCAATATTTTTATGAAGATATATTCCCAACTAATCTATACATCTAATGATGCAGTGTAATAATCACTATTAAAGTGCTGGACTATCCCTTTTATAGTTGTTGCTAAGAGGCTTTGGAAAAAACACTTCCAAACTGACAGTTTGTGAGTTTCAGATGTAATCATAATGTTATAGAATTATGATTACTAATACCAGACTTAGAATAGCACATACCTCAGAGATATAATATGCATTTTTCAGAAACAAACTTTTCAATTAGAATGAAGTACTTTTCACCAATTATGACTAATTGTAAAGTGGATAAATAATAGTTCTATCCAAGAAATGATGCTTTTTATCTTGATATCCACTTAAAGAGATGGATCCCTATCCTACACCATAGTCCAAAATCACAACAGCACCTCTAGGTATTATTCACTAATTCTCTAAATGTCTTCAATGAAAAATGTCAGTATAGAGATTTTATAGATTTCAGTGGTTTCCAACATAATATACCAAAGTAAAAGTAACAAAGGAAAAAAGTTTAAAGTGCTTATCTGTAATTAAAAGCTTTTTGTTGTAAGTTATATAATTTTGTGAAATCAAAAAGTCAACCTGAAGCTCAAGGCAAAAATATTTTTAAAAACAAATTTGATAAGAGGCTTGTATGCAGAAAATTACAATGAATCAATAACAGAATAAGGAAAAACCAACTCAGTAAAAACCCAGGAAGAAATGAAAATACTATCTGTACTTAGGGAAATGCAGGCCAAACCTATGAAACACCACTTTATACTGCTAAAAACAAACACATAACAATGTTAAGAAACTATGGAGAGCCATTATAATACTCTTTATATTTGTTGGAGACATAAAATGGAAAACAGATGTAAGTCTATGAAACTTATGATCCAGCATTTCTACATTCTACAGTAAGGTACATTCTCAGAAGAAAAGAAAGTGTATTACAAAATATTATACAAAGTGTTCATAAAATTATTCAAACACTTAAAAAGTTGAATTAACTCAATTGCTCATAACTCTGAGATATGGACAAAATATAGGGTATTGTAGCTGGAGTTTTCCTGTATCCACCCAGCTCCTGCAGCCACTCAGACCAAATAAACACACAGAGACTTATATTATTTATAAACTGTATGGTCATGGCAGGCTTCTTCCTAGCTAGATTTTACATTTTAAATTAACCCATTTCTATACCCAAATCTATACCTTGCTACATGGCTCATGGCTTACCAATATCTTTACATCTTGCTTCCCCCATGTCTGGCTGATGACTACTGACTCACTTTCCTGTTCCAGAATTTTCCTCTCTCTTTGTCCACCTATATTTCCTGCCTGGATACTAGCCAATCAGCCACTTTATTATTAACCAATCAGAGCAACACATTCACAGCATACAGAGTGATATCCACAGCAGGATATCCATAAAAGGAAAAGGTGTTCAGGCATAAGGTATGGCATATTTATTGTATAAAATGTATGAATCTTGAAATATTGTGTTAAGTAAGAAAAGCCAATCATAAAAGTTTACTTTGTATTAATACACCTTATGAAATGACAAGAGGAGACAGAATGATAGAGCTATAAAGGCAATTAATGGTTGCTTGGGACTATAGAGAAATACATGAATGACATTTTATATATATGTTTATAGGCTCAAGTTTTTGAGGTGATGAAATGTCTAAATTTAGAGTGTAGACCATCTAACAGAACTCAGTATATATTTTTAAAAAAACATACTGACTCATACACTTTTAAATGGTTAATGTTTTAGTGTTCGAATTATATCTCAATGAAATTGGTACATAATAACACATAGCTGTCTCCATGTTGTATCATTGTTGTTGTTCAATCCCTGCAGTATTCTATGTTCACTTAAGAACTCTAAGGGGTATCAGAGAATGGAGTCAGAAATCATTTCAGTGTACTTCCAGAAGATTTATCCTTTTGTTCAAATACTTGTCAAAGCAGGAGGATATTCAACTTTCACTTTATGCATCTTTTCTTTACACATGGATTGGTAATGGTCTTCATTCAGCCATCAACCTCGGACTGTACTTTTACAGAAATACCTATTAACTGGTAAAGATAGACTTCCATTTTTTCCAAATGCATTTTAAGCTTTTACTGTTCTTGACAAAATTTTAGTAAGTTTTGATTTCTATTCAATGTCTGTATAGAAGTGAGAAAAGAATGAAAGTCTCCAATTTCTTTATTATTTATATATGTATTCAATAAAGAGTTATTAAACAACTCCTACAAATCATGGCAAGGTTTAAGAAGACAGAGCTCTTACACTCTGTGTTAGATAGTTATTGGATAACATTTCCTTACATTCTGGTGAATTAGAACCATTACTGCTCAATACTGAGTGGTAATCACCTGTTGTGGTATTCTGGGAAGGTGTCTCTCTGTTACATTTCCTGTTTGGCAAGGACTTTGTTTTGTTACTCATCTTGTTTTATGTGAAACTTTGAAAACTTCAGTTAACCCAATTTGGTTGATGCCCTCAAAGCGATGATCAATTTTACTTATTTCTCTTGATGTTTCACATAAGCATTAATCATCTTCTGAGCTTACTTTTTCACACAGACAGACTTTTAAACTATTTTTACCAGGCTTTTTTCTTAATGAGAGTCAGATTGTCAGGTCTGCACTGCAACTGAAATGGAATGCCAGAAGTGTAGTTCTTCTATGGAGATTGACCATAAACTTGTTTATGCTAACCTGGACACTGTGGAGAAGAAGGTGTAACTAACAATTACATAAGGATCATAGACATAATATAAACTTACTATAGACCACCAGAACATAATGTATTATATATGGACAGAGTTAACTTATAGATAACAACTATATTACTTTTTTGTTACTGTGATTAAAACAGTTGATAGAAATCACTTAAGGAAGGAAATATTTTATTTAGCCTTTGGTTTCTCAGGACTCAGTCCATGATTACTTGGCTCTACACATGAGAGCATAAGATTATGATAATGGGAAAAGTAGAAGAGTAGACGTGTTCACATCACAGAAGACAGGAAGCAGAAGGCATGGGATGTGGTCAGGAATAGTTTAACCAAAACATGCACACATCGCATTTGTTTCAACTATGTAGATCTTACCTTCCACCAGTTTTCAGACCTTTCTTAGCTATTGAAACAACATCCAAAGCAAGAGCCCACAAGAGACATTTCAGATTCATTATGGGTAAATTGATTGTGTTCTTAACTTTTCTTTTAAATCAGATTCAATGATTTGAATATTATGAAGAAACAAGTGTTCTTCTAGTAGAAGCAATGGCACATACTAATCTAGATTTGTAATGTATGTCCTGGGTTTACCAATTTCTAATACTCGCTTGATTAGGGTGAAATATTCAACTTTTCTGGGGTTTATTTTTCATGTATATCATAAATATTTAATTTAAGAGTAATTTTATTTATAGTATTGTGTACTATGACTGGTAAAGTGCTTCATATATTCTCAAGTAGCAGCAGCCATTGTTACAATGAAACAAGAATTATTTATAACAAGAGATGGCATGGGATTCAATAATCTTAATATAATTTCATACCTTTACGGCCATATGGAGCACAACGGGCAAGAAATGGTGTGACATAATTAAGAAAGAGATATTGCTATACACCATGAGTCCACAGTGAGATTTATTTGTATATGTAAAAGTTAAGAGTATATGAGTTGAAGTAATTATAAAACTTCATGACTCTTGCAATAAAAACTTCCAATTTGCAAGAATTCACTTCTTTTTAAAATCCATTTTTTAAATTTTTTTATTTAAGAATTTTTTTATTCATTTTACATACCAACCACAGATCCCCCTCATCCCTCCTCCTGCTCCTCCATAGGCTTCTCCCATTTCCAACCCATCCTACACAAAAATGTAAGGCTCCCATGGAGAGTCAGCAAATCAGATCTTTGTAAGCTATTTACTAGGTCTCAGAGAAAGACAACAAAAGGCTGCAGGACTTTTGGTTGTTTGTTTCCTTCATCAAAGTACTGATCCAGTGTGTATGATATACAAACGTCTTAATGTGATTACCAACTGCTCATTGTTTTTGCTAAACTTAGCTGAAATAAGCATCTTGGAAAATGTATTGTAGTATTTATTTGTGACCCTTAGATTTTCAGAAATCCTTATTTATTTGCTTTTAGGACAAAATAAAAGAATATGAATTCAAGAAAATGCTAACACCAAACATTTCCATATGCCTCAAAGCAGTAATTTCATGTGTTAAGTCACTGTCTGTAATAAAGCTTATGATTTAAGTGTTTGAAAAGGTGTATGTGATTGTTATTGCTTGAGTATTCTTTCATAAATTTGTTTTTATGTCAAAAGTATCATAAAAGCAGTACTATGAAGTTTAAAATGAATTTCATTTCACTATAGATTAGTAGTTTTATATTTTAATATTTATAGCCTTTGTATACTTATATATAATATTTTGGATGACGGTAATTATAGTTGACATACTTTTATAGTTCATTGATTCACTGTGAGAAAAAAAAGTTGTCAATAAAGGAAAATTAGGGGAGTTGGGGGAGGGTGTAGCTCAGGGGTAGAGTGCTTGCCTATCATGAATAAGCATTACTTTCTATGCCCAGCATCAGGAAAAAAATGGCAATGGTATTTTAGCAGAGTACACTATACTCATGTATGAAAATATTACACCACTAATCCATCATTGTGTGCAATTGATAAATTTTAATCAAAAATAAAAGAAAATATTTAATTTTTTAAAATAAAAGATGAAATTGGTGGGGATTTGTTCGAGACTAACAAATAACAACAACAAGCAAACTCAAGATAAAATCAAACTCAACAACAAACAAAATAAAACATTTCACTGGTGGAACAAAAGTACCTATTCTGTAACACAGTATATTATGTAACAACATGTATATGAACACTTCAGAAATCAGGAAAAAGAAAATATATTTCCATATATATATATATATTTCATTATACATATATATATATGTACATGTATATATATTTCTACTCTTGTTTAAGGTATTATGTTTATATAACTCATTTAAATTGTAATGGATAATTAACCAATGCAGATTAATAATTAGTCTTCTATGATAGTCAAACTTATAGTCACGTTATGTTTCTAGTACACATAGGTATAATTCAGTTAGGTAGGTAATCTTCAGACACTTCAAATACCTGCAGAATATGGCATTTAAAATGTTTTAAAACTTTAGGGTTTGTGGAAAATGAGACACATCTGTTCCTGGCAGCACGGATTTACTTCAAAGAGAAAGATGGGCATCAAAGACACTCCATATGGAGTTTATCTTCTTCTTGGCAAAAATAGCCATTTGGGCAAGAAACTATTCTTGCCTGGACTGCTTGACAAAATGTTGTATTGACTGGACATGCAGAACCCATAGGAAGGTGACCACTGAACATTGCAAGGCAAAATGGTCCTTCAGGTTCCTTCCTCACAAGAAGAACTGCCAGACATTCTACAAGACACAGAGAAGTGACTGGAGACTCTAAGCCTGTAGACTAAAAAGTGGATGCCCCAACATTGCAGAAGAATTTAGGTGACTGTCCAGGAAGCCAGCTGTCTCTGTCATTCTAGATTTTTAGAAGTTGCTTACAATGCTCTTTCTGTTTACTTAGGTAATATTATATCCTTTTGAGGTATTTGATGTAGTTGAAGACTAGATAGTTATAAATTATGGTTCCCTTGGTTATGATAAGAGTTAAGGTAGATATGAAACCTTGGACTCACAAATATAGGATAAATAAAATATTAATTTTGGCAAATACAAATAGACTAGATATTATAATTGTAATTCTTGCTTGATAACTGTTCTGTTACATATAATTTTACTTTGTTAAAGTTAAAACCTTCCTTTTTAATTAAACAGAAAAGGGGAAATGCTGTGGGATAATGCTTTTGTACACTGGTTTAATAAAATTCTGATTGCCAGTAGCCAGGCAGGAAGTATAGGCAGGATAAGCAGACAAGGAGAATTCTGGAAGAGAAAGGCTGAGTGAGGAGATGCCAGTCCACTGTCCAGGGAGCAGCGTGTAATGGCAGACAGATACACCATGGAACATGTATTGATGTAACCAACCTTCTTATTAATAAGAACACAGAAACAATGGAAAAGAGAAAGCCGAGAGGTCAGAGCTCAGAGCCAAAAATCTCACCTTCCGCCTGCGGTGTCCAGCCTCCCGAATGAGAGCCCTATTTCCGGTCCTGTTCGTCTATTTAAAGAGACAGAAAAGCCACAGCTATCTCACCTCACCAGTTCCTCAGCTGGTCCTGTTTCTCAGACTGGAAGCTTCTGTGTCCTCATCCAATAGCTCTCAGCTGAACTGTGTTGCTCCAAAGCCTGAAAGCTTAACCAGCCAAATGCTTCTAGTTTCTGGTCTCACGCCCTATATATCTTTTTTGCTTTATATCACCACTCCTGGGATTAAAGGCTGGCTTTCTGGATTAAAGGCGTGTGCCACCACCGACACACTCTTGCTATGGCTCTAATAGCTCTGACCCCCGGGCAACTTTATTTATTAACATACAATCAAAATCACATTTCAGTGTAATTAGATTACCACCACAAACATGTGACAACATATAGATTAACAGAAATGACCTGAGTTTAAATATAGGAGGTAGTCAGCAATAGGCCTGATCTAATGGCTAAGCAGTTTTAATTAATATAAGCCTCTGTGTGTTTGTTTGTGTCTGATTGGCTGTGGACTGGGCAGGACTCAAGAAACTTTCAGCTACACAACAGCTCTAAAAAAACTTTCTGCATCCCTTTCTTCTCCAGTCTCTATTTGTATATCCTCTCACTTTCCAAAATAGCAAACCCTCTTTTGCTGTTTGCCTCCTTTAATCAATACCAGTATATAGATTAAAACCATTCTCAACTATTCTAGAAATCCTGCCTACCATTCCCAACCCCAATACTCCCTACTTTTAACCACCCTTAAAGGCCTCAATACATCATTTAATTTCTTTTATCCAAACTGTTTCTTTATCTCACTACTTCACTCCACAATATTCTCATATTGATAGTCATAAAATCTAATGTAACTTCTTACTTGTACCAGGACCTTTGCTCTAATAATGCTACTGTTGTCCCTCTGTTCCATGTAGTCTGTAACATTTATGCTATCTCTTCCACTATCCCTAACAACACCACTATTCTTTCTGTACTAGATTTTAAAGATGATTTTTTTTCTCAATAACTCTGTATGTCTACTCCCAATACCTTTTTGCCTTCACATAGATGGATCCTGACACTCAACAGTCCTGACAACTAACCTGGACTATCCTTCCCAAAGGGTTCAGAGAATCAGAACCGTTTAGGCCAGGCACTTGACCTGACATGCCTTCACTTTTTTCTCTCAGTCTACTTCAATATGTAAATGACCTCCTCCTTTACAGTCCTTGCCTCTCTGATAACCAGTCTGACACCACCTCATTCCTCAATTTCCCCAGTTCTAGGAGTTACTAAATCTCACCTTGCAAAGCTCAACTCTCCTCTCCTCAGTCATTTATCTTAAATTCTCTTTCATCTCAACCCATAAACAATTCATTTTAGACTGCCTGGCCCATCACTGCTGCTTATTCTCACCCTCAACAAAATTCCCCTCACAATTTATTCACACAACTCTTTCGCTCAACTCCTAACTTACAAAAGACTTTAATCCCTTCTACCATCTCAGATTCTATCCCACCAAACATCTCTTATCAAAAAACCCTTCACTTTCATTTCTTATCTGGAAAGACAATAATCACTCCAACATGGCAGCCTGTCAAGCTTACCTTTCATCTCCCACAACTCATCTCATTTCCCTTTAGGCTACCCTAAAATATAACCTAGACAACAACAAAACTAACCCTGCCAATCAGAAAATTATTCACAACTTACATCAAATATTTTACTGTAATACTAAATCTCTTCTATTCTTTCTCCAAATGTACCTGACTCTCACCTCAACAAATAAGACATCTTTTTACAGGACAAAACCCTAATCTACAATGTATGTCAATAAATTAACTCTGCCTCCATGACACAACCCTCTACCATGTCATAGAGTTATGAAATCATAACAGTCTTCACATGACAGAATGTTATGACAGAAAATATTTTAAGGTATATGAATACAAATTATGAATGTCTAAGGATATGAAAACTGAAGTAATTTGTGAAGGTCCTAGAAAGTGATTTATGGGTCTGAAAAAGTAATTTAAGATGCATGAAAACTTGTTTCAGATTTCTTTCCTACTCTCTATGCTATCATTTGGGTCCTCAGTTTTACTGAGTCAATATAAATTTCAGTAGAGATTACAATTATAATACTAACATATCTAAAATTTTATCTTTTTATGAACTTCAAAATTCTTATAGCTTCAGGAAATCATCTTGAATCCATCTGTCTCAGGTCAAATGGACTCCAGATAAGTACTCCTGTGAACCAAAAGCTCAAATTTTGCCACCTATCTATTTCCAAGGATGGGATCTCTTTCCATTTCCATGATCCTCTCCCACTTTCCTTGGTCTCAGGACTCCCTTTTTCCAGCTACTAGGACCATGAACTTAAATTTTAAAATGTACATACAAGATAAAATTGTTTCCCCTAATCTTTTTTTACCTTCTGTCTCTAGTCTATTTGTATCATCAAGATTTCAAATCAACTACAGACTGCTTCAGCCAGTCACCAGTTCCTGATGTTCCGTTGGAATCTGCATTCTAGACAGCTCCAATCAACTAGCCCAAGATGGTCCAGCCCCACAAACTACTGCAATGTTGCCTGCCTGCACTTCCTTTCAACACTGTGTATCTGCACTTCCCAGGCCCCTGGTGGTTTTGCAGAGCCTGAAAACTGACTGACACAGCCTACTTGATGAACATGCCAACTTTCTTGGTCCCTAACAAAGATTCTCCAAGATCAGCAAAAAGCAGTCAGAGAGAACAATGCCCACTTAACCAATACCCAGGAAACCAATAATAAGGCAAAAAGGTGGGAATGAAAGGCTCTAGTGGGCCTGAGTATGGCAAGCACAGAACTGAGCATGGCAAACATTGCAGACAGGTTTTGCCCCTTTATTCTTTTTTATCTCCCTTGCTGAAAAACATTACATTCCCAAACCTAACCCCACAGGTCTAGTCCCTTGTTTGGCCACTGCCTCATTTCTAAGACAAAACATCAAAGTCCAACAATCAATCTTCATTATTATGCTAATATGTCCAATCATGATTTACTAACTCAGCCTAGCAGAGACACCCCCCCTTTTCTCTTAAAAATCCACTCCTACAAAACACCTTCTCTTGCCTGCTTGTGTTTGCTGCTGCTGCTGCTACTGCTGCTGCCTTTGCAGCCTCCTTCCCCCCATTGCCCCTCTGTAATAAATCACCTTTATCCTGAGAATTTGGTGTCTTGGTATGTTTTGTACTGTTTCCCCGGATGGTGGTGGGGGTGAGAGTGGACTCCTTTATAGAGAACCCACTCTGTGTATCTGCATCAGTACGTGTTGTGAACACACCTGGTATACGTGGTTGTCATTTTTCCCATTGACTTTTGTAGTAGCACAATTCTATCTTCTTTTGGCCTCTTAATTTATTTTCAGTACCAGGCTGCTTGGCTTTGTGATACCTATTGCATGTTAGGAAGTTCTTGTATTAATTTCTTTTTGGCTGGGTGTAGAAAGAATTCTCTCTTGGTTTTAAATTTCATCTCATCTCTTATTCTTTGAACATATAAATAACCAAAACAAATCTTCAGTTTATTCTCTATTATTTTTCCATATCACCAGTGATTGATTATATTTTCTGTCAAATCAACACAGTTTAGTTACTTTTCATGACATCATTTTAATTTCTTAAAAATCAATATAATTCTCTACTAGTTAACAGTGTAACCAATCATCCAGAGCTTATTAAGTTAAAAATGATGTTGATTCTATTGGTTATAGAGTTCATTTGTCTCAGTAGGCAGCTCTTCTCTGAGCCTTGTTTGATGCTCCTCTGGGTTTGGCTTTTGAGTCTGAACGCGTTGGGCAATCCAGGGTTACTGGTTTACAATGCATTGGTTTGGAAGACTAATATGACTGGGGTCCTCTTCTTCAAGGTAGCTCAGGCTTGTTCTTATGGTGACAAATTTTCTGGAGTTTGCCTGCAGGAGGGGAAGAGCAGAACTGTAAAGTTCTTTGATGTTGAGGGGATCCACACTCCACTGAAATGACATAAACCAAAGGCATGTGAGATGCAACAAATCCAGAGGCTTGTGCTGAACTTCTGTCATCTGCTTCAAGCAGTTGCCACATAGGCCTCACTGGAGACCTTCCAGCCAGGATGCAAGCTGACTGTCAGAGCTGAAATGTGAAGAAGTAATAAACTTCATCAGAAGTTGCCATACTTTCAGTTCCCCAAGAGAAGACTTTTTTCCCTGTCAAAACCTTATCTACTTCTTCTCTCCCTCTCTGACTGTTTCCAGAGTCACTCTTGAGTGAGTGCATCGCATGCATGTGAATTTAATGTCTGTTAATCTGCTCTCAATTAATTCACAGTCTCCCAAGACATTTAATACTCAATTAGTAATAGGAAAGTTTCCTTTCTTACAAGGGTTGTGTATAGGAGTGTATCATTCTTGCAGTATAAATTTTGTAGCATTCTATATGTCAAATCAAATCCATATATCAGCTATAAGGAATTAAAATCAACTTTGCTTTTGAAGGGGAAATGCAATTTTAGCACTATTTTCTGATGTGAGAACAAGTAAAAACAGTTTTATTTAAAGAAAAGCAAGGCCAAAGTACCCACTCCTCCTGGGAACTAATAATGGCCATTGTGCCTTGTGTTCCTTGAGGACCTTTCTAATGTTTTTTTGTTTGTTTGTTTCTTTCTTATTTGTAAAAACAGAAAGGAGCATTAATGGATGTGTTTAACCCATATCTGCACTCAGTGTTATATAATAAAAATATTCAATGCTATTTACCTTTAGCTTCAAATTTTATATTTTTATTATTACTAAAAATAAATGTTAACGGTAGTCTATTTCTTGATATTTTTTGATGATTTTATATTTCTTATTCTAATAAAGAAAATTCAGCAATAAACATGGTCTTTGCTGTACTTTAATGTTGAAGTACTTTTGTTAAAAGTAATAATATATTTTCAGGGAATGGGTATTAGCTTTCTTCCTTTTAAAGGATACTCGCACATATAGTTCAGGAATAATATATTTATAAATCTCTGCTTCTCTCAGTTTCATTCAATAAAAGTGATCACAACAAATTTATGTATTTCATTTGGCACTTATATCTCTCTGATTTTTGTATTACTTATATTATATGCTTATGTTCTTATCTCTTGATTCTTTAATTTATTACTTTGATTCTTGTGGACTCACCATTATGTTAAAAAAAAACTCCTCACTTCTGCTTTGGCAACTGCAGATCTTCCCCACTCCCTTCCATTCTTATAAGTCCAATCCCCTCATCTCATTCCAAGCTCTGCAGCAGCTTGAGCCTTCCCACTCCTTATTTCTGGTGAGCCCCAGAAATCTTCTCCCCAACCTTCTCCCTATCAGTGCTTTGTATCATCCCTCAACTCAGCAGGAACTCCTGCAAATCCAGAGGCTACTCTGACCTGGGAAGCAGATAAGCTAATTGAAGATCTGCCCTCTCCTGTGCTTGCCCAAATTAATGCGCCAGTCTCATGACCATTTCTGAAGCAGAACACATACTGCAGGATCCCTTCCACTTTCTCCAACCATATCCTATGGTCCTCATAAATCTTCCCCTTCAACCTTCTTCCCCACACTCATTGCTTATTCCAAGCCTCCAACCTCAGCAGGCACTCCCGAGAATGCACAAAGCACTGTCATCGGGAAAATAAGTAGGCTAATTAAAGATCTTCACCTCTCTGTCCATTCCTCCAAGTCCAGTCCCGAGTCTCATCAATAGCTCAGTAGTAAACCTTCTGCTGTGGTCTCTTCTCACTCTCTGACCATTCCAAGGGACCAACTAAACAGAACCTGGTGGAAAAAGCCTTATTTTCGCTTTCTGTGAAGCCTCTCTGCTGCCTCCAGACCATCACCATTTCTAAGCATCAGCTCCTAATATCCAGAAAACACATTTTACCTGGTATCTTAGTGCCCACACCTGTTAGGACCCCAGAAGATTTTCCTATGGACAAAATACAGCCACCACACTCTCCTAAGAATCAGAAAGAAAAAGAAACCAAGGAGCAAAACACCAAACAAGAAAAAACCAGATATCAGCACCTAGAATTATGTTCTTCCAATCCTAGATCAGTAACAGCCAGTAAATATATCATCTCTAGAGCCTAGCAACCTAAACAGCAGGCCATGAATATGCCAACATATTTGAAGCACAAGTAAAAAACCTTAAAATGGGTACATTTAAATACAACACACACACACAACACACACACACACACACACACACACACCACACACATATATATATATATATAAGTTCTTAAAGAGGAAAAACAAGTCCATTGAAGAAATCAATGCAAATACAAATAAACCGTGGGAAAAAATGAATAAAATCATTCAATATCTGAAAGAAAATAATAACTGAGGAAATTCTGGAAATGAAAAATTTTAGGAACTCAAACAGGAACCAGAAGCAAACTCCACCAACAGAATACAAGAGATGTAAGAGATAATTTCAGGAATTTAAGACACAATAGAAGAAGTGGATACATAAAAAAAATGTTAAGCCTAAAAAAGCTCCAGGCACAAAACATCCAGGAATTTGAGACACTACAAAAATACCAAATCTAAGAATAATAAGAATACAGGAAGGAGAACATACTCAAGTAAAGGGTACAAAATATTTTTAACAAATACACAGAAGAAATTTTTCTAACCTACAGAAGGGTATGCTCACAATTTATAAGAAGCATATAGAGCATCAAATATACTGGGCCAGAAAGGAAAGCACCATTGGAACATAAAAATCAAAACACAGAACATATGGCACAAAGAAAGAATATTAAAAGCTGCAAGAGAATAAGAATAAGCAACATATAAAGGCAGACCTTATCAGAAATATACCTGACTTCTCAATGGTGACCCTAAAAAGCAGAAGACCCAGAACAGATGAGCTGTAGACTATAAGAAACCAGAAAGGCCAGCCCAGACTACTATACCTGGCAAAACTTTCAGTCACCTCAGAGGGAGAAAAATAAGATATTCCCATGATAAAACCAAATTTAAGCAATATCTGTCTACAAATCCATGTCTACAGAAGGTGTTAGAAAGTAAACCCCAACCTAAAGAAATTAATTACATCAAAGAAAATTGCAAGGAATAAATAATCTCAAATAAGCAAATCAGAAGAAGGGAAACACATACACCACCATGACCAGCACATCAATAACAAAAAAAAAAAAAAAAAAAAAAAAAAAGGAATGAACAATCATTGGTCAATGATATCAATGATATCTCTCAGCATCAATTCTCATTCCCCAATAAAAGACACAGACTAACAGAATAAATGTAAAAACAGGATCCATCCTTCACCTTCATCCAAGAAATGCACCTGAATTAAGGATAAACAGCACCTCAGGGTAAAGGGTTGGGGAAAGATATTCCAAGCAAAAGAACCTAAAAAATAACTGCTATAGGCATTTATTTGACAAAACAGACTTCAAACCAGAACTAATCAGAAGAGATAGCAAACTACACTCCATACTCATCAAAAGAAAATCAACAAAAAGAGGACATTTCATTTCTTAACATTTATGTCTTAAACACAGGACATCCAATTTTGTAAAAACAACAGCTTAAATCATATACTAACCCTCACACACTGATGGTGGGACACTTCAATACCCCATTCTCACCAATAGGCAGGTTATCAAGGGAAAATTAACATAGAAATGTTGGAGCTAATTGATTTTTAAACTACATGAATCTAAGACATATTTGTAAAAAAAAAATTACAAAAACAGAATAGAAATATACCTTTTCTCAGGACCTCATGGAACTTTCTTCAAAATTCACCACGTATTTGAACACAAAAGCAAGTCTAAGCAGATATAAGAAAATTGAAATAACACCCTATATCAGCAACAATAGAAAGAACAGAAATCTTACAAACTCATGGAACCTGAACAAGTCTCCATTGAAAGAAAAATGGATCATATTAGAAATTAAGAAAGAAATTAAATGACTAGAATTGAAAAAATCATAACAAATTCAAATTTATGTGATACATGAAGTCTGTGAAAGAGGTAACTTCATAGCAGTAAGTGCCTATATAAGAAATTGGTAAGATCTCACATTAGCAATTTCACAGTAACCTGAAAGTTCTAAGCCACAAGAAGAAATCACATCCAAAAAGAGTAGATTGTGATACCTCAGTAAAACCCCCACTTTATCCCCTACAGACAAAGAGAAGCTTAAACCAGGATTCCTAAGTATAGATAAGAACTTAGACTCCTTTTCCCCAGGTGGCTGTATCTGCTACAGGGACTTTGGAAAACACAGAATCAGGATATTTCGACCAAAAGACTAAAAAGGGAGGCGGGTTAAAATAAATTATATGGTCTGTGCCTTTAAGAACTAGCCTCACAAAGAAAGGGGAGCACTCTTCCAACTCCCT
>NW_023505771.1:62500-127000 GCF_004664715.2 Peromyscus leucopus | reverse complement strand
AGCTTCCTTCTTGCTTTGATGTGCTCCACGCTCACCTTGAAACTATGGGAGAATACAGCCACACCCTTCTGACCCTTGCAGGGCTCTCTTTCTTTCTAATTTGCTTTGTTGTCTCTAATTCCAGAGACTGAGTTTTCGTGCCAGGCCATATCGTGGCTGTTGGTTGGCCATGCTGTTGGTTGGAGGTTTCAGGATCAACATAACTGTCCAGCAACAGTTCTTGGTAGGAAAGGTGTATTATCAGGGTCCTCTGGAGTAACAGAATTTATAGAATGAATCTCTTTATAAATATGGATAGAAATGGGGTTTATTAGAAAGATTAACAGGCTGTGGTCCAGCTGATCCGAAAATGGCAGGCTGTGAACAGAAAGTCCAAGAATCCAGGTGTTGTGTGCACAAGCCTGGGTGTCTCAGCTGTTCCTCAGTACACACTGGAGTCCTGAAGAAGCAGGCTCTAATGCCAGTGAAGGAATGGACTTGCTAGCAAGGTGAGAGCAAGCAGGCAAAGAGCAAAAGTCCCCTTCTTCCATGTCCTTATATGGGCTTCCAGCAGAAGACATGGCTCAGATTAGATCTGGATTAAAGATCTGGAATAAAGATGTCTTCTTGGCTGGATGGTGGTGGTGCATGCCTTTAATCCTAGCACTCGGGAGGCAGGAGCAGGTGGATCTCTGAGTTTGAGGCCAGCCTGGGCTACAAAGAGAGTTCCAAGACAGCCAGAACTGTTACACAGAGAAACTTTGTCTCAAAAAACAGAAACAAACAAAAAAGATGTGTTCTTGCCTCAAAGATCAGATTAGAAGTTGTAGCACGAATCCTAATTGGTTTTAATAAAAACCCAAAGCCAGATATCAGGGTAAATGCAGAAAGATCAGGACACAAAGAACGAGCCACAGCCACCTCTCACCTCACCAACTCCTCAGCTGAAAAAGCTGAGCTCCTGTCTCCTCCCGCCTCATATTCCTTTCTCTGCCCAGCCATGTCACTTCCTGTCTCAACCTGCCTAGTGCTGGGACTAAAGGTGTGTGTGTCTCCCAAATACTGGCAGCAAAGCATGACGTCCCAAGTGATAGGATTAAAGGTGTGTGCCACCACTGACTGCCTCTATGGCTAACTAGGGCTGGCTTTGCCCTCTGGTCTTCAGGCAAGCTTTATTTGTTAGAGCACAAACAGAAATATCACCACAAGAAGTGGATCTCCCCACTTCAAATGAAGCAGAAATTCCTCACAGGTGTTCCTCTATTTTTGGGTTTTAGTTAATTCTGGATGTAGTTAACAACTAAGAGGAGCCACCACAGAAGGTCTTCCTGGAAGGGTCTGCGGCTCCTACTGACTGGCGGCTTTCCTGCCAGAGCTCTCCTAGAGATGTGGCTCAGTTGGAGTGCTAGCTGAGGGTGCACAAAGCCCTGGGCTCCATTTCCAGGACCATTCAAACTAGACACAGTGGCAGTCCAGAAACCCCGGCACCTGGGAGGTGAGCAGGAGGGTTACAAGTTTAAGGTCGTCCTTAGCGATACAGCAAGTCCAAGGCCGGCTTGTGACACTTGAGACCCTTGCCTCAAAATTAGCAAATACACACACACACACACACACACACACACACACACACACACATCTAGTGACCTGTGTTGCCTCTCCCTGAGGCATAGACCCTCAGAGGCTCCCCTGATTCATAGAGATCAGGCCCTTTTGGCCATACTTGACCACTTAGGGACCCAGAAAGGGGTCCCTCCGCAAAGCCCTGGGATATGGAGAGGAAGCAACTATAGAGCTCACTCTGGAGACAGGCAAGAGAAACATGGTCACACCTTATATTCAAGGAGAGCTTGGCTGTCATTCTGCAGGACCAAGATCCTAAGGTGGTGGATCAGGGACCCATTTATATCAGAGGCCATTATAGCCCAGTGGTTCCTTATTGCTATGTCCCATTGCCTGACCCTATTCCAAAGCTAAGACTGTAGTTAGGACAAACCAAGAGATTCCGGTTACTCGCACTGGTCACTGAAAACATACGTAGATGGTGGAGAGTGGCCTTTGACTACTCTTCCAGAGACAAAATATCCTGTCAGAAGACACCTGTCAAGAGGGGTCCCTTGGTTTTCAAAGACAATTACTATCACTGTCAGTTCCATTGCGAAGTTCAAAAAGAGAGCCTTGCTCTGTCACAGCCTTAGAGATGCACATCTCTGGGAGACTGGGAGAAAACCCTTCGGGAATCACTAATACATTATGCTAGAAACATGCATCTTTAGCCCATGTTCTGGTCATCTTTTGGAAGACTTAAGTGGCTTCAAGGGTAGTAATCATGACATTGAAGTTGACAGGCTAAAGTTCATGTCATTGTTTTCAGCTGTTCGTGTCTAAAGCTGGAACATTCTAAATGAGCGCTCTCCCTACAGGGTCGCTCCTGCATGCAGCCTCTCCAGATTCAGTCATCTAGCCTGAATTTTACCTCTCTCTCTCTCTCTTTCTTCTGTCCTTCCTTCCTTTCCTTCTTTCTTTCCTTATTTTATGTGTATGGGTTTTTTGTTTGTTTGTTTGTTTGTTTGCACTGTATGTCTGCCCCCGGAAGAGAACAACAGATCCCATGGAACCACAGTTGGAGACAGTTGTAAGCTTCCATGTGGTTGCTGGGAATTGAACCTAGGGCCTCTGGAAGAGCAACCAGTGCTCTTAATTGCTGAGCCATCTCTCCAGCCCTGAATTGTAGTTTTCATAAACCTCAGAGACTTTCTAGAAGGAGGAGTAAGAACTGCTGAAGTTTTTGAGGCTGCAGCTGAGAAGCCCCCCAATGCTTCCCTCTTCAGTTTTTCCATTGGTTAGAGTCACAATGTCTGCACAGATTCAAGAGCAGAGGAAAAGGACACTGTTGCTTGAATTTCTAAAATAGTCTTTTTACAAAAACCCAGAGCCAGATACAGCTTACAGCACAATGGGAAAACCCTGGAGGGCAGAAGTTCGCTACAGATGTTTTACAATCTTGCATCTAAGCTGTTAACGCCCATTATGCATGATTCATAGACAAGGAACTTCCCTTAAGGATTCAGGAGGGTGGAACCCGGCAGAGAATTAGCATAGGATTATATCAAGTTAAGGTCAGCAAGCAAGCAACAGCTATCCAAAATGGGGCCAGGCCCTACAGGTCCCCCTTTTACTAATAAATGAGCTTCTGACTTAGGTTGCATGGGACATCAGCAGGTCACCTTACCCGTCATGGAGACGCCTGCCCAGGCCACACAGCACTCTGTCTTAGGTTGGTGAGTGCCCCTAGACATTACCCATCTCTGAATACTCATTATCATACAGCTAAATCATGTTGAGCTGCAGAGTTAACTGCTGCCAAAGATCTCAAAGTGGCACTGGGCTTGCAATCTGTGTGTTCGACACAGAAAAGACCAACAGAAGTCCTAACCCACCCATAGCCAGTAGGTTAAAGGCAATTGAGCCTTTCCCTTCCTTAACAAGCTTTACTGCAAATTGGAGTCCTTATAAGATGGTATCCCAAAGGCAAATGGAACTTGAGTTAATAAATTTATAATTTTAAAAGCCAATCGAAATGTATATAACTATTGAATTAAATTTATCATGCCAATAGAATGAAAGATTAATTAACTGTAGTAGCTACTTTTGCTGCCAGGGTCTCCACTGTGCTAGCTATATAAGCAATTATGAAATGGTAATCCCAGAAACAGTAGCAGTGGTGGCCACCTCTGCTATAACAGCAACAACAGCAGCAGCAATGTCAAATTCTCTTCTGGAGTGTGTGGCATCCACTGGCATGGACAAAACTCCAGGAACACGAACTGTCAAGGTCCATTTTTCTTGATCCAGCACGATTTAATCAGGCAGCTCTGCAAAAGAACAACTAAGAACCATAAAGAAAAAACAGGCAGCTTACAAAGAGCATAACTAATGATCTTATAATGGCTACATTTAGGCTGATAATTTTGTTTTGGTTTTTCGAGACAGGGTTTCTCTGTGTAGTTTTTCACTTTTCCTGGAGCTCACTTGTAGCCAGGCTGGCCTCGAACTCACAGAGATCTGCCTGGTTCTGCCTCCGAAGTGCTGGATTAAAAGCGTGCGCCACCAATGCCCTGGCTACTCACTTCCTTCTTAGTGTTGGGATTAAAGGCGTGTGTGTGCTTTCCCAAGCAAAAGCATGAGATCTCAAGTGCTGTGATTAAAGAGTGTGACTCTCAAGTACTGGATTAAAGGTGTGTGCCACCACTGCCTGCTGTTTCTCTCCTAGACTGAGTCAATCTCATCTAGTCCAGGGTGGCTTTGAACTCACAAAGATCCAGACAGATCTCTGTCTCCTGAGTGCTAGGATTAAAGGTATGTGCCACCACTGCCTGGCATCTGTGTTTAATCTAGTGGATTGTTCTGTTCTCTGAACTTTAGGCAAATTTTTTTGTCTAAAATAATAAAAGGTTATAACTAATATAAGAAAAACTATATACAATAAGTATATACAATATATACAGTCAAGAATTACATTAAACAATGTCCAGTCCATAAAACATTTGACAGATTCAGAGAAAATACTCCATTATTTATGCTATTTTGGTGAGTCTAAAATGTTGTACCACCAGGTGGTGGTGGTGTGGTGGTGGCGGCGCGGCGGCGGCCTTTAATCCCAGCACTGGGGAGGCAGAGGCAGGTGGATCTCTGTGAGTTCGAGGCCAGCATGGTCTACAGAGCGAGATCCAGGAAAGGCGCAAAGCCACACAGAGAAATCCTGTCTCAAAAATAACAAATAAATAAATAAATAAATAAATAAATAAATAAATAAAATGTTGTACCTAATTCACTTTCTATCCTAACTTGTATTACCAACCAAAAACTATCTTTTGATGTTTTTTTTTTCAAACTTACACACTTTACACCTCTTTAGTGAGTTTCTTTTCTGGACTTGTTAACAAGGAAAACTATAACTATATCTAGTTTTCAACTCCATCAGAGATCTGAGAAGGAAATAATATTTACTGAGTAAGCAGGAAGTGCAAACAAGCTACTTCCAACAATTTTGAGAAATGACAGAAACAACTGGCTGCCTAGACAGTTACCCAAGGTTTCTCTGCAATGTTGGGGCATCCATCTTCGGCCTACAGGCTTAGCATATCTGACAGACTCATCTGTGAAGCAGGATTTTCTGAAGGGCCTTCCTACCTTGAATTGGCAAGGATCAGCAGTCCTTTCTTTTGTGTCCTGTTTATCCGTTTTAAACAGCATATGGTCAGCAGTCGAGGCAAGGGCAGTTTCTTGCCTAGTAGCTAACTTGCCACAAAGAAAGTAAACTCCATATGGAGCATCTTCAATGCCCATCGTCTTCTCTGAAGTAGATTGGTGCTGTCAGGAGCAAACATGTCTCATTGTCATAAAAAAAAAATAACTATGTTATTAAAACATCTTAAATGCCATATTCTGTAGGTCTCTGAAGTGTTTGAAGATCACCTGTCTATCTAAAATATATCTCTTTGACCTTGAAAACATACCTAATATGACTACAAATTCCAGTGCAATAACTACTAAGTTCATTTCTTTATATCCCAATTACTTGGTAACAATGACTTTCAAGGACTAGAAAACTGTATTATATTGTTAAATGAACTATATAGTACAATAGCTTGAACAAGATTAGAAGTGAGTGTACAGTATGTTCTAACAAAAATAATCTCATATTTGTATCAATATATAAAATTTGTATACAATATACAAAATCCAATCCAATATAAAATATTAATACTAGTAGTTGCTTTTTTTTTTTTTTTTTTTTTTTTTTTTCGAGACAGGGTTTCTCTGTGTAGCTTTGCGCCTTTCCTGGAACTCGCTTTGGAGACCAGGCTGGCCTCGAACTCACAGAGATCCACCTGCCTCTGCCTCCGAGTGCTGGGATTAAAGGCGGTGCGCCACCACCGGCTAGTAGTAGTTGCTTTTTAAAAGTAGATTCAACAATCTACCTTTTTATCTTATCATATCCATATCCTCTCTTTTTCATTTCAGAGTAGATTCAATAGTCTACTCTTTTATCCTATTATTTCTATTTTTTTTCAGAATAGATTGAATAATCTACCTTTATCTTATCATATCTGGGCACTTTGACGTCTGCTAACTGGAATGAGAGGAACCAATACCTTTATGTATGTTGATAAATATGCTGACAAGCCCCCAATGAGAGATGTTGTTCATGACCACGTTCGGAGGCCAGCTGTGAACCCTTCAACAGCTAGTTGGACCTTGACCTTATCTTGTCAAGACATACATGCATGAGATCCCTTCCTTCTCAGCCTCCCATATTTACATGTTAATTTTGGATAGGGGCTTGACAAAGTGTCTCCATTTTGATTCTAGCAATTTTGACACAGCCAACTTAGAAACCTGTTTCTTCTGTCTGTCGTCATGGCACTTGTGTCCTTGCCATCTTTGATTGTAAGTACAATGAGGAAAACCACTTCTTTCTCTTCTGTTGAGTCAGGGATTCAAAGATAGTCTGCTTGTGCCTCCAGTTCCAAGCATACACCACCATGGCTGGTTTACTGTGTTACTGGGGATCGAACTCAAGATTCAGACATGCTAGCCAGCCACTTTACCACGTGAACTACTCCAGCCCCACAGCTTTGAGCTGGTGACCAACATCTGCTTTCTTCATGATGCTGTGTAGAGAATGCTGCAGGTCCAGCACAGAGGAGCAGGCAGACACACGGGTAGGTAGTGGTAGGTATCAGTTAGGAGAAGAATGGAACAGTGACGGGACACTTGGAAGAGATGTCATAGAATCCACTTAGGACATATAGACATTCTTTCTTGTGACAAAGACGAGAAGTCAGCCACATAGTTGGGATGATGTCCTGCACTTAGGAGGTGGAAGCAGAAGGACCGCTAATTCAAAGTTACCTTTGGCTATAATAGAAATTGAGGCCAGTCTGGCTACATTTTGACCTAGCAACCAACAACTATCAGGAACCAGAGTTCTAAGTCTCAGGTTTTTGTGTTTTTATTTTATTTATTTGGGGGGTGTGTATGTGTGTGTGTGTCTTTATTCATTGAGTGTGTGTGTGTATATGTGTGTGTGGTGTGTATGTGTGTGTGTCTTTATGTGTGTGTGTGTGTGTGTGTATGTGTGTGTGTGTGTGTGTGTGGTGTCTGTGTGTCTGTGTGTGTGTGTGTGTGTGTGTGTGTGTGTGTGTGTGTGGTGGTGTGTGTGTGTGTCTGTGTGTGTGTGGTGTGTGTGTTTTATTCATTGAGTGTGTGTAGTGTGTGTGGTAGTGTGTGTGTGTGTCTTTATTCACTGCCATCTTGCCAACCTCCAAGTTTGTCTTGAGCAGCTGATCATTGGTGTTACTTCCCCCCCCAGGACAGGGTTTCTCTGTAGTCCTGGCTGTCCTGAACTCACTCTGTTAAACAGGCTGACCTTAACTCACAGAGATCCACCTGCCTCTGCCTCCTGAGTTCTGGGATTAAAGGAATGTGCCATCAGTGCCTGCATCAGTGCCTTGGTGTTACTTTCTATTGAGCCTTGGAAAATTGAAGGAGGAGCAGTTTGGGAGAAATGACAATAATTCTGCCTTAGACATGGTAAATCTCAGATCTCTACTGATGTTTCCAATAAGACATTTTTTAGTGCATCACAGACTGTACTCTTACCCTCCCGGCTGGACCTAGATCATTTAAGGGCATGGTCTGCCAAGTGCAGAGTAAGGTGCCTTATCCCATATGTAATCCAAAATAAAATAAGCACTAAATGTGAAAATTCCACATTGCGTTCTAGATGTAGATCATCAGTAGGTCTTTTGATTACCTAGGTTAAGCCTTGAATTCAATCCACAAAATTACACACAAAACTTGAATTACCAGGTTGTTGTCATTAATGACTTTTCTATTTTCTGAATGCAAGATTCTAGATAATTTAATTCAATATATTTGAAAAATGGTTTCACATGTAGCTTTGGGTGGCTTGAAACTTTCTATATAGGTCATATTGGCCTGGAACTCTGAAACTCAAACTGATTTTCTTGTCTACCTTCTAAGTGTGCTACTACTTCTGGCCCAAACTTTTTTTTTTTTTGAAAAAGGGTCTAATGTAGTCCAGGTTGGCCACCAACTCTCTAGGAGGATGACCTTGAACTTCCGGCCTCCACACTTGAATGTTGAATGTAAATATATATATATATATATATATATATATATATATATATATATTATATATATTTACACGCACATACACTAGGGATCACATCCAGGGTTTTGTGTTAGCTAGACAAGCACACTACCAACTGAGCCACATCTCTAGCCCCTAAACAGAAACTTTCATGAGTATCTAGCTAGTGCTCCAGGTACATACTTCATCAGCCTCTTGGTAATGTAGCCCGGAGGCAGTTCTTCTGTGGATCCCAACACAGGGAAAAAAACATATTACACACACACACACACACACACACACGCACACACACACACACGCACGCACGCACACACACACACACATACACACACACATACACACACACACATACACACACGTACACCACACACACACACACACATACACACACACACATACACCACACACACACACACGTACACACACACACATACACACACACACGTACACACACACACACACACACACACACACACGCACGCACGCACACACACGCACACACACACTCCCAGCTGTCTTCTGATGACCCATGCAGCAACCTTGGTATTCTGCCACCAAATCACTCAAGTAGCTGCAAGGGCTATTCAGAAACTCTGAGATCAGCAGCCGACAAGACTCAGTGACAGTTTGATTAACTCCTGGGGCCAGGAGATTTCAGTAACTTTGGGATCTGTCCACTTTGTGACCATAAACTCTAGTGATTCTCAAGACTCTGCAGCTTTACACCCAGGATCTGAGTGCAGAGACACACGACCCAAGTCCAGGGGTCAAAGGGGTTCTGGAACCTACACCCGAAGGGCTTAAGCCAAGGGGGCAAGCGACGGTCGGCAATGACCCTTGCGGTGCTCAGCTTAGAGGCCTCGGGGAGCTGGCCGCCGCCGCCGCCGCCCTCCGGACGTTCATGGCGGCGGGGTCCTCGGAAGTGGACCAATGAAAACCCTTGTGTGTCTCCAGCCCGCCCCCTCTCAGCGGCCTCCCGGAGCCCTGGGGGCGGCCTCTCCACAGCGATCCAATAGCAGCGCAGGAGGGGCGCGCGCGCGCATGCGACTGGCTGCTGGGAGGGCGCTGTCAGAGCCGGATTGGCCGACGGAAGCGGCGGTCCGAGCGGCTGGAACCCGGCTTGGCCGTCGCGATGCGGGGCGCGAGCCGCGGCGGGCAGCCGGGCGCGCTGGGGGCTGCGGCTGGGGCTGCTGCTGGCGCTCTCGGTGCGGGGCGGTGGCGCGTCCAAGGCAAGCGCCGGGCTCGTGACCTGCGGGTCAGTGCTGAAGCTGCTCAACACCCAGCACAAAGTGCGGCTGCACTCACACGACATCAAATACGGATCCGGTTCGGGGGGGGTGGTGACGGGACCGCCAAGGGGGGCTTGGAGACCTAGTGGTCTAGTGGGACCTGTGGGCTGTCAAGGAGCGGGGTGGCTGCGACTCTAGACTCGCTTGCAGGGTCGTGAGAGGCGAGCCTCGGGACGGAGGGGCCGGCGGGAGCCGGGGCTGGGGTGAGCCCGTGGGACCATGTACTAGCGGGGGAGGCACTTTTTAGCGTTCAAGGCGAGGATCCGGAGATCTGCCACTGACAGGGACCACGGGGGGGGGCTGTCCCTCTGCAGGCAGCGGCCAACAGTCGGTCACCGGCGTGGAGGCGTCCGACGATGCCAATAGTTACTGGCGCATTCGCGGCGGCTCCGAGGGCGGGTGCCCGCGCGGACTCCCGGTGCGTTGTGGGCAGGCAGTTCGGCTCACGCACGTGCTCACCGGCAAGAACCTGCACACGCACCACTTCCCGTCGCCGCTCTCCAACAACCAGGCAAGCCCCCTCCCGAACCCCGCCGAAGCTGACGCGAGCAGGAACCCGAGTGACAGCGGGAGGCGCGGGCGGGATGTAGGGAGGGGACTCAGTCTTCAGCTGCTGTAAAATGGGAGGTTTTTATTCAGAAGTTTATGAAGCTCCTGCTCTGGGTCCTGTCCCCAGGAACTTCCACCCCAGAGTTAGGAGAAAGACTGAGAGAAGTCAGTGCGATTAGCTCCCATCTGGACACGTCTGAAGGAGAAGGAGAAGTTTCCTCCAGTCCTTCTCCTCTATGGAAGAGCTCCTGCTAAAGCATGGGGCAGGTCACTGCTGCTGGCCTGGGAGGGGCATGAGCCGGAACTGACTGGTTTGGGAGAGTTTCTGGGGGAAAGGGTGTCCGTAGGGAGCTTGGGGGATCTGCCGTCACCAGGTTAGCACAAGGAGCCTGTGGATACACAGACTGGACAAGAGGCTCTGTGTGCTGCCTGGTGGTGGTGGTGTGGTGGTGGTGGTGGTGGTGGTGGTGGTGTGTCTGGGCAGCAGGCACACGCCTTTTAGTCCCAGCATTTGGGAGGCAGAGGCAGGCGGATCTCTGAGTTCTAGGACAGCCAGGGCCTCATAGAGAAACCCCGGGCTACACAGAGAAACCCTGTCTCATAAAACAAAAAAAAAACAAAACAAAAACAAAAAACAAACAAACAAAAAAGGCTCTATGCATCTGAAGAAACCTTCAATGGGATGAGAATCTTTTGTTTTGTTTTTTGAGACCAGCCCTCTCTACTTAGCTCTGGCTATCTTGGAACTCACTCTGTAGCCCAGGCTGGCCTCAAACTCACAGAGATCTGCCTGCCTCTGCCTCCAGAGTGCTGGGATTAAAGGCATGGGCCACCATACCTGGCTAGGGTGGGACTCTTGATGTCCCACTTTCACAGCTGTGGATGCTGAAGGTCAGGGAAAGGACCAGAGGCCCAGGTTACTAGGTGTAAGTATTATTGCTAGACACGCAGCCTAGGGGACTCGGTGCCCATGTGTGACTGCCTCTACACTTTACACTCTCAGGAGGTGAGTGCTTTTGGGGAAGACGGTGAGGGTGACGACCTGGACCTGTGGACAGTACGATGTTCTGGGCAACACTGGGAGCGTGAGGCCAGCGTCCGCTTCCAGCACGTGGGCACCTCTGTGTTCCTCGGTCACTGGTGAGCAGTATGGTAACCCCATTCGTGGCAGCAGGAGGTGCACGGCATGCCAGCGCCAATGCTCACAACACGTGGAAGCCATGGAAGGCATCTTCATCAAGCCTGGAGCAGACCTCTCGACAGGTCATGATGAACTCTGAGAGCTGGACGGGGGGAAGGGAGGGGGTGGGGGGTAGGGATTCTGTAGGCCACACTCTTGTGGGACTTCGTTGTAGGCCCCCAAGTGCCTTTACGATTAAAGAATGTTGGTTTGTGATTATATTTGCTGTACCCCGGAAGATCCGGAGGTAGCAGCCAATCTGTCCGAGTTGCCATCTCCCCTGTCAGGTACCTGTTTAAACTTTTTTTTTTTTTTTGGAGACTGTCTCACTATGTATCCCTTGCTGGCCTTAAATTCTCAGAGATCCCCCTGACTCTGCCTCCTGAGTGCTGGGATTAAAGGCATGCGCCACACACCTGGCCCCAAACTGTTTTATAAAATCATTTTTTATTATTACTGTGAGTGCACGTGCTGTGTGTATGTTGGCACCTGCAGCTCAGTGCGTGTGTGGAGGTCAGAGACCAACTCTGTCTAGGGGTTCTCATCTCCTACCTTTATGTTGGTTCCAGAGATCAAACTCAGGTTGCCGGGACTGTGTAGCACACACTTTAGCTGCCGAGCTATCCCAGTGGCCCCAGACCTTTTTAAAATGCCTGTCCGTGTGTTATAATGCTGTCCCGGACAACCATCTCACCTGTCTGCCCTACAGTGACCTCAGAGCAGTGGATCTCCGTCCCCAGACTTGAACTTAGGCAACTTTCCTATTGAGTGGCCTTGGCCCCGGGGGCCCCTGCCAACTGGAATGGGGCTCAGGCTCTTCAGGCCACTCTTCTGGTGGTTGTGGCAGTCCTGAGATTTATCTTTGGCTAGGCGGTGGTGATACACACCTTGAATCTCAGCACTCAGGAGGCAGAGGCAGAGGGCTCCCTGTGAGTTCAAGGTCAGCCTGATCTATAAATTGAGTTCCAGGACAGCCAGGGCTCTATAGAGAAACACTGTCTCAAAAACAAAACAACAACAACAAAAAGATTTATCTTTGACCAAAGGCTTGTTGAGAGTTCTGCATACCTGCTGGAGAGTGGTTACCTCGGGCCCCCACACTGGTGGGGCTCTCTCCTTTCCCCAGGGTCCTGAAGAGGAAAGAAACTAAGGCTGGAGAGATGGCTCAGTGGTTGAGAGCACAGTCTGCCCTTTCCCAGGACTGGCACCCATGTCAGGTGACTCAATCTGTAACTCCAGTTCCAAGGGGATTTCTCACACCTCTCACCCCTGTGGGCACTTGTACACACATACACAAACTTATACAGACACATGTAATTTAAAAAAGAGTGAGAAGAATACCTTAAAAGACATCTCAAGGGAAGACAAGCCCCCAAAAAACAAACAAACAAAAAACAGATATAGAATCTGAGGAGGTACAGCCTCAGAGGTGCAGTCAGGGTACTACAGTTTAAAGGATAGAGAGTTGAGTTGCGAACAGGTACTTGTTGGGACCAGTGGAACAGTTGGTACTTGTGTGCATGAGGCTATGCGCAGAGCACATGTACAAGGCATGGGGCGCATTTCCAGCACCCAACGTAGATAGAGCAACGCACACAATGTAATAATGCAGCATGCAATGTAAGTAATGACAGCACAAAAGGAAGCAGAAGGGCCCACAGTCGGCAAGCAGCAGCTCTGGGTGTGTGTGCCCTCTAGAGGGAGTGCAGGACAATGAAGGAACTGCTGGCGATGGAAAGTGCTCATCTTGAGAGCCAGAAAAGTCCGAGAGGCTGGGATGACAGTTGGCTAGAAGGGACTTGGATAGGGTGAGAAGAGCAGAAAGCACATGGATTTGAGAAGTCAACTGACTTTATTAAAGCGCGAGGGTGGACAAAAGCTGTAGTCGGTTGATCCTGAGGGAGGGGTTATGTCTTGGACAATTACTCCCCTGCCCTTGTGACACCCTCGTCTTCCCCCTGACAAACTTTTGTTATGAGACAGGGTCTCTCCTTGTGACTCTGGAACTCACTAAACCAGGCTGGCCTAGAATTCATGGAGATCCACCTGCTCTGCCTCCCGAGTCCTGGAATTAAAGGTATGTGCCACCATGCAGCCAAACTTTTAAATGTTATCTTGTGTGTGTGTGTTTGTGAGTGTGAATGTGCACATGACTGTAGTGTCCTCAGAGGTTAGAAGAGGGGTTGGATCTCTTGGAGCTGAGCCATCTAGTATGGGTGCTAGGAACCTCATTCAGGTTCAATTTTAACAGCTGAACCATCTCTCCAGACCCAAATCTCTTGAGATCTGAGAGGATTTAGAAGGAAGGAGATGGCTGGGGAAGGATTCGGTAAATGCTGGGCAGAGCTGTGGGATTGAGCAAGGGGGGGGGGGGCGCGAGAGGTGCATTGTGGGCCCTAGTCCACCCTAGCACTCAGTCTCACTAAAGTTATACCACTTGAGAGGAAAGGAAGCCAGGATATGCCCCACCAAAGCGTCTCCTCTCATTGGCTGAGGCTGCTGGCTGGCTGGGAGCACTTGCTCAGCATCACTTCTTTGAGTGTTGGATAGGGGCTCCACCCGCCAGAAGACCCAGACAGAATCACAGGTGGGCTCTTTTCTGAGACAAGCCAAGATTGGGGTAGGGCACTCCAGCATTGCTACACCCTGCCCACGAGAAGGGGTGCTCTTCCTGTCCACCTAGTGGGCATTGGGTGCTGAGGGGGAGAACTCGGTGCACAGCAGGTAGGGATCCTGGGTAGCCAGTATGCAGAGTGTGGAACGTGACCAAATGTAAAAACAGCAGTAGCAGCCACAAATTTTAAACATTTTCATTTTATTTCATTTTTATGTGTGTGGGTATATTCTGTGCACACAGTGCCTTCAGAGACCAGAAAAGGGTGTCAGAACCCCCGGGACTGGAGTTACAGGTGGTTGTGAGTGGCTTGTGGATGTTGGGAATGGAACTTGGGTCCTCTGGGAGAGCGCCAGTCCTCTTTGCCACTGAACTGTCTCTTCCTCATGACCTGCCCCAGTCAGTTTCATGTGGCTCAGGCTGGTTTTGAACTTCTGATCTCTTTTTCTCTACTCTCCAAATGCTGAGATTTCTGGGTGTTTTGTTTTGTATCAGTGTGGAGAGGCACAGTATGGTGGCCCATGACTACAAAGACCCAGGAGGATCGATGTAAGCACAAGTCTAGCCTAGTCTACTCAGTGAGTTCCCAGCCAGCGGTACAGGATGGACCTTGTCTCTAAAACCAACAGCATATCTCCCCCTCCTCCAAGAAGATAAGACGATGTAGGGACTTAAGAGATTATGGCTTAGGAGCCGGGGCGGTGGTGGCGCACGCCTTTAATCCCAGCACTCGGGAGGCAGAGCCAGGCGGATCTCTGTGAGTTCGAGGCCAGCCTGGGCTACAAGTGAGTCCCAGAAAGGCACAAAGCTACACAGAGAAACCCTGTCTCGAAAAACCAAAAAAAAAAAAAAAAAAAAAAAAAAAAAAAAAAAAAAAGAGATTATGGCTTAGCAGTTAGGAACATTGACTGCTCTTCCAGAGGACCTGGGTTCCATTTCCAACATTCATGTGGTGGCTCCCAACCATCTATAATTCCAGTTTCAGAGGACTGAACACCTTTGGCCTCCCTGGATGCCAGGCATGCATGTAGTGCACAGACATGCAGGCAAAATACCCACACACATAAATTTAAACTGGACAACATAATGTTCCTGAAGAGTGAAAACCAGCTCTGTATGTTTCAAAAACATTTTCTCACAGCCATGAGACGGGTAAAACAGGAGAAGACACAGATGCCAGTTGCAGAAGCATGGTTTACCCTTCCCCAGCATGCACCCAAGTAGAGCGCTTCAGCTTACGTGTGCTAGGTGATGCGTATCTTTGCCACTTATCAGCCCAGAAAGGTCACTCAATGAACTCTTATCCACAAAGTGGTTTCCAATCTCAGCAATCTCAGCGCATTTGCCTCCCACGTATGCCAAGGCCTCCCCAGCCAGCTGGAGGTGTCCTGGTGGCGACCCTCTGAACAGTTGAACAGGAAGAGGGAAAGCCACCGTCTTTGAGTGACTGTCCCTTCTGGAAGCCTGAGGGCCTATTCAACCGCTGGCTTGGCCAGCGTCTCAGACACTTCCCGGGGATCTCAGCACCCTCCTTAATTTGGTGAGCTGTGTGGCGAGCATGGGCGCGCCCTCACGAGTATCACTACAATACAGAGAAGCAAGCTGGGAAAAGGCGGGCAGAGCTCCTTTTCATAAGTTATGAATGAGAAAGTGTTGTAGAACTCATTGTTAAAACGGCGGAGCCAAAACTCGGGCGCCTGGCCAATCGGAACCCGGAGGCTATTTTGAAATCTTTCCAGCAGCAGCCAATAGGTGTGCAGGAGGCGAATCTTGGTGTTGGCGCAAGCCAATGAGGCTGGCGCTGTGCCTTGCTTGAGGCCTGGGGCTCGGCCCTTGGGACTGTCAGAGGTTAAAGATGGAGCCCACCGGCGGGAGGTCGCCACGAGGAGCGGGGTTGTCCGAGTAGACAGGGCCGGCGACAACCAGGATCTCCTCCCACTCATCTTCTGTCTCCACCGTGGCAACAAGGGGTGTCTGTCCATGTGAGTAGCTGGTCTGAGGTGGAGGGTGTGGTGAGGCTGGGGGTCCTCCCAAGGCAGGGGACTCCAGATGGCATGAAGCCCTCGTCCTGCTCCTCCCAGCAGAAGAATCTGTTAGGACAGAATGCAGAACTCATGCTGGAGGAACGGACCAACGACCAGGTCTGGAACTCTAAGCGCCTCACCTGCTAGGGGTAAATCATCCCTCTTATTCGAGAAGGAGCTCCGGGCTGAAAGGGCACAAGGTAGCGTCCTCTCCTTTGTGTCTGAGCCCCCTCGGGTGCTTGCCTTAAGCTCTCTCGGGGAGCGTCTCTCTCACCGGAATCAAAATCATGCTGGGGAAAGTTTGGGTGCCCTGAAGTTCCTAAGACCCCGAGGACTGCATCCGAGCTAGAGTCCCTTCTGTGCTCCAGATCTGGGACCGAGGTCCCACCCACCTACGGTGGTTGAACTTCCAGCCTGGTACACAGTGCGGGGGACGAACTGCCTGCTGGCTGCCGGTGCTCTGACTGGGTTGCACTACTGTGCTCTGAGAAGCAGTGCAATGATATTGTCAAAGCATCTGGGGCCAGCCTTGCAGACCGCCGCTTCACCTACAGCTCCTTCTTTCCTCTCTTCCCGGGCCTCAGGCCTGCCGCCCGCCCTCCCCCTGCTCATTTTACTCTGTTCTCCATGGAAACTTGAAATTCTAGCCGGGCCTGTGTCTCTGGGGTCAGAGGGCACCCTTGGCCCAGGCAGAGGCCCGCCCCACCCAGAGAGACCAACAGGCTTGCTGGACACTCTTTCCCTGTTGCACTACTGTGGGCCCCTGGGGAGCAGTGCAATGACGAAAGGGCATCTGTCAGGCCTGCCCGCGTCCACACGACTCACTGAGGAACCTGGGGTGCCCCAAGGGTGAGACCCCCATCGGAGAGGGTAAGGTGGATACTGGGAATCACGTCCCAAGGCTGGAACCAGAACAAAGATGAAACTCCAGACTTGGAAAGGCTCTGGTCTCAAGCTCTTGGCCCCCAGGTTGATTGGGGTCTGTGTGGCTCCTGCCTGGAAGCTGAGGCAGGCAGACTACCTCAGATTTGAGGTTAGCCTTGTATATGGTGTAATGCTGTCTCAAGAACCAAAACCAAACCAAACTGGAGTCTCCAGGACCTTGTGGAGAGAAACAGATGTTCAACTCTCGGTATGGAAAAGGTTAATGTGCCTTGCTCAGCCTTAACTACACCAGGAAGACCAGGACTCAGTGTTCCTGAATGCCTGAAGATAACTAAGGTGTCGAGAGAGTATTCTGAGTGGTGTTTGGGAGGAGGCATGAGAAGGCCCTCAAACCAGGGGCATTGCCTTGGGTCTTGGGGCTCAGCAGGAATGTACTCCTGGGATGGATGGATGGATGGACTTGGAGTAGGAAGCCTGCAGAGGAGGCCTGCCAACCATGCCTGCTGGCTCTTACAGAGGGTACGTCCTGAACAGGGGACACTGAGGAGTCTGGCATGTCTGCTTTAAGGAAGCCCTTCCTGGGGTGCCCTTGCAGGCTCCCCTTTACCAACAAGACCCAGGGAGAAGCTGGTTGTGGAGGCCCATGCCTTTGAACCCAGCACTGGGAAGGCATGGGTAGGTGGATCTTTGTGAATTTGAGGACAAGACTGTCTACAGAGCAAGTTTCAGGACAGCCAGAATTACATGGTGAGACTGTTTCAATGCCCTCACCACCCCTGAAAAAAAGACCTAGAGAGTTGGTGAGGCCTGTCTCCTTGAGAGGAGACCCAGGCTGCCAGACTGGCTTTTAGGAGTGCCTTCACCCCTGGCTTGAGAAAGTCAGCCACTACTCCAGCTGTACAAGTCCTGTCACCCATAGGGGAACTGCCCGGGTACAGGTACAGTCTCAGGCGTGATGGAGGGCTGCAGTGATGGTGAAGCAGCAGTTGGCATCCACTCGCCTTAGTGGCTAGAGGAGATGAGGGCCAGCACTCTTGGTGCGGCGGTCCCTCCTGAGATGCCAGGAATTCTTACTTGTTCATATCTTGGGTGTGGGCCTGGACTCCAGGGAGGGCTGGGCCTTGGAGGACTTAGGTTGACTGTCAAGAGGCGGGCAAAGACAACTTTCAGAAATGTAGCAGAGGGGCAAGAAGGAAAGGACAGGAGGACGAAAGGACAGGAGGACACCAAGACAGAGCGAGGGAGTGGTCATGGCGTCGAGCATGCTGTCATACACCTTTAATCCCTTCATTCTGGAGACAGAGACTAGCAGACGTCGAGATCAGCCTGGACCACAGTGGTTTCCAGGACAGCCAGAACAGTTGAGACCTTGTCTCAAAAAACAACAACAACAAAACAACAAAGAAGTAGTGTCGTGAAGGGGAGATCAGGACATGATCTGCAGAGCAGGACAGAAAACTGAGAGGGTGCAAAAGCCAAAGCTAAAGCGCTTTGGGGGCAGAAGGAAGTCCTTTTGGATATTGCCTCGGTGAACTGGAAGCCAGATTCAATGACCAGGGCCGACTGGTAAGCAGGGTTGGGAGGGTATGAAAAACCGGGAGAAGGCTGTGTGCTTTGGAGGGGACCACCGCTCAGAAGGAGATCAAAATCCCCAGGGTACCTGGGTACTTCCAGCGGTCAGGAGGGTTGGGGGGGGGGAGCACACCAGCGCGCATGCTCGGAGAGGTGGGCATTGTCGCGTGTACTGGCGCTGGCCCCGCCCCTAACTCCTTAAGCACTCCGGGGTAGACCTGGAGGGGGCCGGGTTGTCTGGAGAACTGGAGTCTGCCCCGCCGCTGTAGGGAAAAGAGTGGGTGCGTCCTGTAGTCCCGCCCGGATGGGCTCCTGTCACCTTTCGGGACCTCAGTTCTAGCCCTCGGGGGGGTCTCCTTGCCCTAGGAGCCCTGCCCCGACTGCCGCTCCACCCCCAGGCAGCATCTGCTCACCACCAGCAGTCCCTCTCGATGGAAGTCCTGGACGAGTACGACAACGAATTCCCCAGAATGTGACCTTCTGCCAGCTCATCTCCGAGGACGACTTCGAGAGGCAAGCAGCGACCTACACCGAGCGCGCGCTGCGCCGTCTCTTCCGTTCCTTGGACCGCAACCCAGCGCTGGCGGAGAGGGTCGTGCGCAAGGGCAAGCAGACTGAGATCGAGCAGCGCGGGCTCCTCTCCTGCCTCTGGGTGCGGGCTGCGGGAGGCCCCCATCTCCACCTGCTGTTTCTTAGGGCGGAGCATTGAGGGTGGGGCTTTGACTGAGGGATGGATGGGAGGTCCTAGGCGGGGTATGTGGGGGGGGGGGTTGGGGCAGCCAGAAGGGTCTTTCTGAAGCCAAGGATGCCAAGCCTGGGGACAGAGCAGGCAAGCGACTCTCTCTTGCTTCCGCCTTTCTACAATCGTTATTGCAGGCAAAGTTTGTCTGCGCTGTCCAGGGAGAACTGAACCAGTGCAACAGCATGGGTGCCTGGAGATGCATCAGCGCTGGAGCAGCTGAAGAGGCCATCAACCGTGTACACCTGTATTCCCAGGGTGAGGCTCAAGTAACGAAGGTGTGAGCCTTGGGAATCTGAGCCCAGGGCAAGTGCTTCCCTCCCATTTCAATTCCCATCAACATCTCAGTGTATGTCAAGCTTAGGTGTTGACATCTTAGGTGCAAGTGCGGTGCCCATCCGTACTCTCCAGGTTGGACTTACCCCTCTCGGATCACGTTTAATGACGAGCAGGAAGGAGGGCATATCTAGCAAGATGAGCTAATTTAGAGGCTGACTACTGAGGGGGTCGGGTGGGGTGCAGACGCCTTTAATCTGGCCTTAAGATGTGTCTTAATTAAAACAGTTTATCCGTTTATTTGAGACAGGGTCTCATTCTGGAGTCCTGCTAGCCTCAAAACCGCAGAGATGTGCTGCCTCTGCCTTCAGAGAGTGATGGGATTGAAAGTGTGTGCCTGGGCTGGAGAGATGGCTCAGCGTTAAAGGCTATGCTCACAACCAAAAAATATAAAGTGTGCGCCCACCACACTTGGCTCTAAAACAAAATATTATTATTGTTGTGTGTGTATAGTGTATACACGAGTATGTGTGTAAGGCACACATGTGGACGTCAGGATAACTTGCAGTGGTCAGTTCTTCTTCCACTGTGGGATCTGGAGATTCAACTCAGGTTGTCAGGCTTGCATAGCAAGTGCTCTTACCCAGTGAGCCATCTTGCTGGCCCCTTCCTCCTCCTCCTCTTCTCCTTCTCCTCCTCCTCCTCCCCTCTTCCTCTTCCTCCTCCTCCTCTTCTCCTTCTCCCTCCCCCTCCATCCTTCTCCTCTCCTCCTTTTATGACAGGGTCTCGCTATATACCTCTGGCCAGCCTGGAACTAACTCATTGTATAGACCAGACCAGCCTTAAATTCACAGAGACCCCCTGGCTGGGACTAGAGATGTGCACCAGCGCACCTGCCTCTCTGCCCTCATTCTCCACCTTTATATTTTGACACGAGGTTTCTCACTGAATCTGAAGCTCACTGATTTTGGGTAGGCTGGCTGGCCAGCAAGCCTCAGGCATCTGTCTGCATCCATCCCCAGATGGATCACTGGTGTGTGCTGCCCTGCCCTACGTTTTCTGTAGGCAATGGGGACCTGAACTCAGATCTTTCTTTTTTTCTTTTTCATCTTTTTCATGTGTAACAATCCTGGCTGTCTTGGAACTCACTCTGTAGACCAGGCTGGTCTCAAACTCAGAGATCCACTTGCCTCTGCCTCCAGAGTGCTGGGGATTAAAGGTGTTGTGCCACCACCTTTAATTCAGCTTTGAATTCAGTTCTTTATGCTTGTAATGTAGGTACTTTATCAACAGAGTCGGTTCCTTAGCCCTTCCCCCTTTATTTTTCTTTTTTTTTTTTTTTTTGGTTTTTCGAGACAGGGTTTCTCTGTGTAGCTTTGCGCTTTCCTGGGACTCACTTGGTAGCCCAGGGCTGGCCTCGAACTCACAGAGATCCGCCTGCCTCTGCCTCCCGAGTGCTGGGATTAAAGGCGTGCGCCACCACCGCCCGGCCCCCCTTTATTTTTCTATTAACATTTATTTTAAAATTTTTAAGCACTTTATTTAGTGTGTGTGCGCGCGTGTGTGCACGCGCACATGCGTGTGTGCATGCATGTATTCCATGTACTTGTACAGATACATGTGGAAGCCGAAGAGGGCACTGGGTTCCCTGCAGCTGGAGTGACAGGTTGTTGAGGTGAGCACATGGTCCAGTGAGCCACCTGACATGGGTGCTGGGATCTGAATGCAGGTCTTTGGCAAGAGCAGTAAGTGAGTGCTCTTAACCACTGAGCCATCTCTCTAACCTTCTATTACATTTATTGTATGTGTGTGCCTCTATCTCCCTAAATTCTGGGATCACAGGCATAACCACCACAGCCAGCTAATGAACTCTTCTGATGGGCTGTATGAGGTATGTGTTAATATTCAGATGTACTCTCCAGACCCATTCACTGCCATCCATAAGACCTAAAAGTGGAGCAGGGCCTGGCTCAGGGTCCTGCCAGGTGTCACTGTCCACCTTTGCAAGACCTCACTGTGGTTTTCTTTTACAAGCAGTCCCTTTTCCGCCCCTGAGGCTTGGCTGTAGGCCGAGGGCTCCCGTTCTGGGCCTGGATATCCTTGCTGGTGTTGGCAGACTCGTCTTCCACAGCCCTTGCTACAGGCCTGGTTCACTCCATCATGCCTTCAAAACTGTACCTTTAAAGTTAGACATCTTGCATGGATTCTGCCTGTCCTTGTGCAGATAGGGATGTGACTTTGCCTGTAAGAGGTAAAAGTAGAGCTGTAGAATGCTCTCCTAGCACACATGAAGTCCTGAGTGTAATCCCAAGCACCACGTGAACTGTGTACATATAATCCTAGCAACCCGGAGGTTGGAGGCAGGAAGATCACAAATTGAAGGAGATTCTCAGCTGCTGTGACTGGCCAGCCTAGGATATGTAAGACCCTGTTGAAGGAGGAAGGAGGGGAGAGAAGAGGGGAGAGGTAGAGAGAGAGAGAAGTTGATTTTGGATCCTTTCTCCAAGGTGTTTGGGTAGTTGGTGAGATAATGCCTGCTGGCACCTGTCAGTGGTGGGCCAGGATTTTCTAAAAAGCCTGAACAGGCTTTCCTTTGCTGGAGAGACATCATGCAACCCGTGTGTTGCTGTGTTTGGGTCCTACTGGCCAAGGTGTGAGTACTCACTACACCCTTTGATGAAGGTGCCAAGAGGAGGAGGAGGAAGCTGAAACGAAAGAAAGATCCCATCCTCTTCCGAGACCAGGCAACCTCTCCGTGCCTGCTGCCAGCTCCGTTACCACCGTTGCCACCGACGCCTGTCACCACCATGGCCTCTGTAGTGGCCACATCACCCTCTGTTTACACTATGCCAGGGTCTTCGCCCTTTCCTACACTGTCTGGCAAGCAGGTCAGTGGGAACATGCTCTACTCTAGTGTGGGAGCGGATCTTCTCTTCTCCGTCCTGGCAAGCAGTGGTCTCAGATCTCTGCTGACGGCTCCCTCAGACAGGCTTTGGGTGTGAACTAGCAGCAGGTCCAAGAGACAAGAGGGCCTGGCTGCCTGGCGAGGTCCGCAGCGAGGTGAATGGCACAGAGTTCAACCTCCTGTCACTTGGGATGTCCCAGAATAGGAGGAAACCAGAGACTTTTCTCACATCTTATCCCATTCCCGCCTTTCTCTCGGGTGTTATCCTTCTCTTGCTCCCTCCCCCACCAGCCCTCCCCTTCCCCGGCAGCCCCCTCCCCTCCCCCACCCAGCCCTCCCTTCCCTGTAGCCCTGCCTTGGGGATAGGGCTTCCTCCGTTCCCAGACACATCTTCTCTACCCTGAATCAACTCTTGCTTCTGTGTAGGGATTGCTTTTCTGCGTGGAAAAGTGCAGTTTCCACTCTTCCTGAAATTTTTCTTTGTTTCTTGTAGATGGAGAACTGGATATTTCAAGATCTGAAGTGAAATTAAACTGGAATGGTCTTTTCATCAACTTCAAAGAGGTGGACAGGATTTTACTCATTTGAAGGAAACAAAAAGCATTTGGGGAACACCTTGAGTGCCAAACTTGATGGTTATTTTGTCTCAGCTCTTAATTTCATGATTTTGGGTGGTGATTGTGCTTATTTCCACAAGTTTGGCCTGTGATGGTACCCTTGGACTGTGTTATAGATAAGCGTGCTGATGCTATGGATGGACCCACCGCCAACATCTGTTTCTCCCTATCTTACAGCACATGGTCGATCTGACCCCCTTGGTCCTCAACCCTGGAGGCTTCATTTCTCATATTTGGCAGGAAACAGTGCACACAAGCTGCATTGCCTGGCTTCCCCTGGTGAGTGTCTGTACTTTGCCATCTGGACCCCGGGCTCTGATCCAGTGCTGGGGTCCTGTCTCTCTCACAGGCATGTGACTGGACCCGGGCTCTGTGACCTGGACCGGGGCTCTGTTCCTGTGCTGGGGTCCTGTCTCTCTCAACAGGACTGTGACCTGGATGCTAGGTTTGTTGTGGTGCCGTGTGATAGTGTGCTCAAAGGCAGAAGTTTATGATATTCCTTCCACTTCCAGAACTCACATGTAATCAGTGTTTGCTGTGGTAGAAGCCGTCAATGATCGGCCAAACCAGGTCAGCTGAAAGGAAGCAACTAAGGGGTTGCTGGAAATATATTGCGCTACAGGGTTCACAAATATGGATTGTTAAAATTCACTTATAGAGCCAGAGATGTAGCTTGTAATCACAGTTGGCGGCGGAGGCAGAAGGACCAGAAAGTCAAGGCCATCTCTGCTTATATAGTCAGTGTAAGGCCAGCCTTGGCTACGTGAGACCTGTCTTAAGGGGAGAAAAACTCTGTGTTCTGCCTATTCATCCTTTCCTTTCCTAACTCCTGACAACACTGGTGTGTGTGTGTGTGTGTGTGTGTGTGTGTGTGTGTACATGCATGCACTATATTTATGTATTGATGTTGGTCTGTGCACATGTGTATGGAGGCCAGAATGTTGAGGTCTTCATCACTCTCCACCTTTTGTTGCTATTATTGATACAGGGTTTCTCAGTGCATCTGTAACTTACTAATTTGACTGGGCTGGCTAGTCAGTGGAGCTCCAGGCATCACCTATCACTGTCCTCAGCTCTAGCCTGTTAGGCATGCACTGCAGTGCTGGCTTTTTATGTGGATGCTGGGAACATGAAGTCAGGTCTTCTTGCCTCTGTGGCAGGCACTGGGCCATCTGTCTAGCTTTAAATCACCCATCTTTTTCACTGTCTTCATAGTTTTGCCTTTTTTTGGGGGAGGGGCAGGGTTTCTCTGTGTAACAGTCCTGGCTGTCCAGGAACTCACTGTGTAGACTGGCCTCGAACTCAGAGTCCACCTGCCTCTGCTTCCCAAGTGTTGGGATTAAAGGTGTGCACACCACCACCAGCATCACAATTTTGCCCTTTGGAGGCTGCTATATTAGTTATCATTTGTGTGTATGTATCTGTGTGAATGTATACATACTTGTGCATGCACACAGGAGCCAGGAAAGGATGTAGGGTGTCTTTCTCTGTCACTCCCTGCCTGTTCCTTTGAGGCAGGGTCTCTCTCGAATCTGGAGCTCCTGTTTTCTTAGCTAAGTGGAAAGGTAGCAAATCCCAGCAGTCTTGGCTCCCTCCCAGGCAACCCTGGGGCTCGGGGTTCCACTGAGTCCATGGTTTTAGTTTTGTAAGTCTGGCAAACTGTCTATCAAAGTAAACAGATCACTTTCTTTACATCCCGGAAGTAATAAATGAGTTCAGATGATTTTTCCTGTATTTTTGCATATTTATTTTGTGTGTAGGGAGGCACATTGTGTGTGAAGGTCAGAGGTCAATTTGCAAGGAGGCACTTTTCTCCTTTTACCTAGAGATTGAACTCAGGTCATCAGGCTTGACCTCCTGAGCCACCTTGTGTCTCCTCCTGCCCTTGCCTTTTTTATATGTTGTCCAGGCAGTTTTGGAAGTCTTGGACTCAAGTGATCATTCAGCTTCAATACTCTGGGTATTTTGGAGTACTGGTGTGTACCATTGTGCCGTTCAGGTGATTTACACAAGGGAATCACAGATTCTCACACAGTGAGTTCTCCGGAGTGACTTACAAACAAGCAAACCTTTATGTCTTAGGCTTCTTTATAGCTGAGAGATGTACACCCTGAGATTGAGTGCTATGGAGCCATCAAAAGTCCAAAATAAATTGAGAATCGTACTGTCAAGGTTTTCTTCTTCTTCTTCTTCTTCTTCTCCTCCTCCTCCTCCTCCTCCTCCTCCTTTTCCTCCTCCTCCTTTTTCTTCTTTTCAAATGTTTTATTTATTTTTGTTTTATGTACATTGGCTTGCCTGTATGAGGGTGGTGGATCCCTTGGAACTGGAGTTACAGATAGTTGTGAGCTGCCATGTGAGTGCTGGCAAGGTCTGGAAGAGCAGCCAGTGCTGCCAACCACTGAGCCATCTCTTCAGCCCCATTGAGAGAATGTATTTTATTTATTTTTTTAATTTTTTTTTTTTTTTTTTTTTTTTTTTTTTTTTTGAGACAGGGTTTCTCCATGTAATTTTGGTGCCTGTCCTAGATCTCGCTCTGTAGCCCAGGCTGACCTGGAACTCACAGAGTCTGCCTGGCTCTGCTCCTGAGTGCTGGGATTAAAGGTGTGCTGCTTTTGGTTTTTTGAGATAGGGTTTCTCTGTGTAGCTTTGGCTAGCCTGGAACTCACAGAGATCTGCCTGCCTCTGCCTCCCAACTGCTGGGATTAAAGGAAGTGCCTTTTTTTTTTTTGAGCTGAGGATGGAACCCAGGGCCTTGAGCTAAATCCCCAACCTGGAAGTGCATCTTTTTAACTATGGAAGCATTACCAAATTCTTTGTGTGAGCATGACTGTGTGCTGTTTATTGTTGAGAACGGAATCCAGGACTGTGCATGTGGCCAGTTCACCATGGAGCTGCACTTCAGCCCTAGTCTCGCTTTTTAACTCTTTCCTAGCACATGACCACACATTTAGTGTCCGATTCAGGGCTGGTATATTAGTTACTTTTCTATTGCCATGATAAAACACCATGACTAAGGCAACTTTTTTTTTTTTTCCTGGAGCTGAGGACCGAACCCAGGGCCTTGCACTTGCTAGGCAAGCGCTCTACCACTGAGCTAAGTCCCCAACCCCGCCTAAGGCAACTTATAAAAGGAAAGGTTTATTTGGGGCTTCTGGTTCCAGAGGGACAGGAGTCCATCCCCGTCATGGCAGGGAGAAGGGCAGCAGGAAGGCCAGCCTGGCATGAGGACAGGAGTGGAGAGCTCAGAGCCCCATCCACAAACAGGAAGCAGGGATACACCGAGGACGGCTGGAGGCCTTTGGAACCCCAAATCCACACCTTTTAGTCCTTCCCAAACAGTTCTAACGATTGGGATCAAGAATTCACAAACACACAAACCTCCAGGCTCATTCACGCCACCGCAATTGGCTCTGTGGGAAAAGGCATTTGCTGCTGAGCCTGGAGATTGCGCAAGTCCTGAGCTCCACGTGCATGCTGTGGCACACTTGCACACACTAAATTTTCTTAGAGGCTCTGAGAATGGTCAGTGTTAACATGTAGTCATTGGCAGGTTTCTCTGTGTAGCCGGGCTGTCCCGGAACTCACTCTGTAGACCAGGCTGGCCTCAAACTCACAAAGATCCACCCGCCTCTGTGCACTGGAGTTAAAGGTGTACACCACCACTGTCTGGCCTAGATTTTTTTACAACTATATGTGTGGGTATCTATCTCTGTGTGGTTATGTGCTTGTGCGTATGGCTGCCTGAAGAAGCCAGAGGCATCCGGTTCCTCTTGAGCTGGGTTGAAATGTGAGTCACCTGACTCAGGTGCCAGGAGCAGAACTCAGGTCCACTGTGAGAACAGTCAGTACATGCTCTGAACTGATGAGTAACTTCTCCAGACCTTGGTTTTTCTAACATCTTTTTAGGTGGTGGTGTCAAGTCTCTTATCAAATGCAGTTTGCAAATATTCTCTTTTCTACTTTCCTTTTTTGTTTTTGAGTCAGGGTTTCTTTGTAGCGCTAGCTGTCCTGCAACTCACTTTGTAGCCAGGCTGGCCTCAAACTCACAAAGATCCACCTGCCTCTGCCTCATGAGCGCTGGGATTAAAGACTATCCTTTCAAGATAGGTCTTGAACTATAAAAAGTTCTCAGATTCAGTGACTGGGTGTTTGAGCTTGGTTGACACCTGGGAAACTGTCTCCAAAGCAAAGGTCCTTTGACTACAGGGCTGTGTGTGTGTGTGTGTGCTAGGTAAGTGACCTACTGCAGAGCCACACCCTAGACCCTGTCTTGGCTTCTGAGTCAGGATCTCACGAAGTTCATCAGTCTGACCTTGAACTTGTGACCTTTCTGTCCCAGCCTTGCTAGATGTGGGATTATATACCCAGAGAGGGTCCTAGTGAGCCTTATTTTTTTTTTTTTTTGTTTGTTTTTTTTGTTTTTTTTCAAGACAGGGTTTCTCTGTGTAGCTTTGCACCTTTCCTGGAACTCACTTGGTAGCCCAGGCTGGCTCAACTCACAGAGATCCACCTGGCTCTGCCTCCCGAGTGCTGGATTAAAGGCATGCACCACCACCGCCAGGCTGAGCCTTACCTTTTTGTTAGGCTAATCGAGAAAAGACACTTTGTAAAAAAAACTTCATGGTAGTGTTGGGATTAAAGGGTACACCACTGACACCCGGCTCCTTAATTTTTTTTATTAGTTTTTGGAATTTTTTGAGTTTATGAGTTTCTTTCTCCAGGAGGAAATGTTTCAATCTAGAGGAAATTGCTACAAACATGTATTCACAAAATGATACCCAAGTGGCCTGTTAGGAAGCTATGGATCTGATCAAAGGGGGTTGAAAGGTTGGACAGGCAGTGGCTGATTGCATGTACATTCCTGTAACCTAACCCTGGGAGGCTGAGGCAGGAGGATTGGCTGCAAGTTAAAAACCAGTCTGGACTACATAGTTTGAGGCTGCCCAGTCTCCAAAAGCAAAACAAAACAGCTATTGGGACATTTTCACTTATTTATTTATTTATTCTTAAACTTATTAATTAATTAATTCATTCATTCATTCATTTATCTGGTTTTTGAGATAGGGTCTCTGTGTAACAGCTCTAGCTGTCCTGGATCTCGCTCTGCAGACCAGGCTGGCCTCGAACTCACAGAGATCCGCCTGCCTCTGCCTCCGCCTGGCCATATTCACTCCTAACCGGCAGCAGGACAGCCCCCTGGTCGTCTGTACTGTGTCCTCTAGGTGTCACTGATAGGCAGTTAGATCTGTTGCAGTTTCTACAATCACAGAGTGCTATAACACAACACTGAGCAGACTCCATGGGAGAGATTTCTAGAAGAAATCTTGGGAGACAGCCGTAGCCTGTGACTTCATTGCACGTATGTCTGGCAGCCGTGTGTGCTGGTGCCCACTTCATGGGTATGTGTCGACCATCTCCCGTGCAGGACAGCAGCCTGCAGTGATTCCTCCAACACTGACGAGACTCCATCTCCTGTTGTGAAAACGTCCATCTTCACTCCGCCTGTTCTACTCAAGTTCCAGCCTGTACCCAGACCTAAAGACGATCCAGAGAATGAGCCCGGCAGTGCAGAGTCCATCCTTACCAAGAAGAGCGAGTAACCTCTTCCCTACAGACCACGCCCCAGGAATGAATAAATTTCCACAGAGGCGCATTATAGGCGAATTTTCCTTGTGTCTCGGCAGCCATTCCTAAATAACCTTTCAGGGGCTTATTATTAACTATAAATCCTTGGTTGATAGCTCAGGCTGGTTACTAGCTAGCTCTTACATTTTAAATTAACTCATATTTCTTATCTACTCTCTGCCACATGGTGGTACCTTCTTTATTTTTTTTTTTAAGATTTATTATTTATTATGTATACAATGTTCTGCCTGAAGGCCAGAAGAGGGTGCCAGATCTCATTACAGATGGTTGTGAGCCACCACGTGGTTGCGGGAATTGAACTCAGGACCCCTGGAAGAACAGCCAGTGCTCTTAACTGCTGAGCCATTCTCAGCCCCCATCTTCTTTATTTCAACACAGCACATTCATCTTGATTATCTCTGTGCCTCTCACAACTCCTGAGACTCCACCCAGCATCCTCTGTCTATCTGTCCTGACTATATTTCCTGCCTAGCTAATGACCAGTCAGCTCTTTTATTAAACCAATCAGAAGGCGCCTTGGCAAAGACACATCTTCACAGTGTACAGAATGATTATTCATAACAGTGCATCCTGGTGCGGAGCTCCCTGGGGCTCGTACATCCTCTCTGTACTTCTATCTAGAACAAATGGGGTACAGCCAACTTGGACTCCCGGCCTAAGGCTGCAAAGAAGATGTACAGTATGTGTTTGGCCAGTGGTGGTGCACGCCTTTAATCCCAGCACTTGGGAGGCAGAGACCATGCGATGGCCCCTTACTTGCACTCTGACAAGCAATTCCATTACGTGCACTGTGAATGGGGTGGGGAATATTGTTCTTCCCTCTGGTGACTGACCCCATTGATTTGGGTTTCTCTCTCCTTGCAAGTGAATTATGTTTTCCTTGTATGTATTCTCTAAACACAAACCTACTTTGGTGGGTGTTTTTGCCTGGAAGAGAGTGAGTGGGTCTGTCAGTTTCCAGCTTGGTACTTCTCTGAGTTTCAAAAATTCTCATTGTCACCTCATATGCAGGCCTTAGAACCTGTTCTCCATGTGAGATGTCGGTCATTGCTGGACATTAGGATATACTTACTGAGTCATGTGTGATACCCACACTTTCCTTGGGACTGTAGATTAAAAAATCAGAACATAGGCAAAATTACTACATAATTACAATTGTGATAAACTATGGGAGAGATATAAGGCTGGCCAAGGAAGGTCTCTTCTTTTTCTTTTCTTCTTTTTTCTTTTTTTTTTTTTTTTTTTTTTTTTGAGACAAGGTCTCACTGTATATTCCCGATTGGCTGTAACTCACTACATAGACCAGGCAGAACTTGAACTCACAGAGATCCTTCAGCCTCTGCCTCCAAGTGCTGGTATTACAGGTGTGTGCCCATGCTGGGCTAAAAGATCTTTTGAGGTGAGTTTTATTTGGAAACCAGAAGCCATGAGCAGAGGCACAGGGGACCGTCTCTGGGCGATGGGTGGATGGTGGTCCTTGTTAATCCCACTGTATGAGAGTAAAGACCATTACTCAAGTTTTTTGCTTGAATAAGATTTATTTCCTGTCAGAACCAGTTAACTCCCTAAAGCAGGGTTTGAGAGAATAGTCCTAAACACAGGAGGAATGTTTTATTTATAGTCCCCAAAACTGCAAGGCTAGGGCGCTTCCGATGGTTTCTTGGTTACATAGGAATTTGGCTGGTTGAACATCTTATCAGGGTAGTGAAAAAAAAAAAAGAAGCCGGGCGGTGGTGGTGGTGGTGGTGGTGGTGGTGGTGGTGGGTGGTGGTGGTGGTGGTGCACGCCTTTTCCCACTCGGAGGCAGAGCCAGGCAGATCTCTGTGAGTTCGAGGCCAGCCTGGGCTACCAAGTGAGCTCCAGGAAAGGCGCAAGCTACACAGAGAAACCCTGTCTCGAAAACCAAAAAAAAAAAAAAAAAAAAAAAAAAAAAAAAAAGAAAAGGAACATGACTGCCCTAGGTGTGGTGGAGGAGAAAGTTTATTGTACATAAAAGGGGAGCTTAGCCAGAGGCAGGGACACCTGGGAGGGTCCATAGTGACATGACCCTGAAACCATACAAGAAGGGGAGGAGGAGAGGGGGACCAGGTGCAGCAGCCAGGAGGCTCAAAGAGAGCGGATGAGAAGGCCAGGTAACCAAAATGGCTGGACTATACAAGGAAGGGCAGCCCAGCCCCGGGCTGGAGAAGTTTGGGGGGCGGGACAGGGCATGCATGCTAGCCAGGAGGCCTGTGACAGGTAGGGACTGAGGGATGCAGGGGAAACCTGGTGGCCGGCATCCACTTTGATATGTTAAACAGGCACCTCAGCTGTGTGTCCAAGTTTGAGAACTAACAGTTGGAGGTCAGGGTATGTGTGTGGAGCACATCCTTTAGCATGAAAGTGGAGATTTGCTACAGAGACAGGGAATCTGAGAATTCTTTGATCAGACATGTAGACAAGAACTCGACATGTAGTTTGCTTTGGGAATCAGCATATAAGGTGTTTAAAACCACAAGCTTGGGGGGCTGGAGAGATGGTTCAGCAGTTAAGGGCACTGGATGCTCTCCCAAAGGGTCAGGTTCAATTCCCATCACCCATAGGAGATCTGACGACCCTCACACAGACATACATGCAGGCAAAACACCAATGCACATAAAAAGTAAAAGCCACAAGCTTAGGCTGGAGAGATGGTTTCCTGGCTTCGCTGGTAAAAGCACTTGCTGCACAAGGCTGCAAGGAGAACCAACTCCTGAGTCTTGTCCTCTGAGCTCCACACGTGCCATGGCACATAATTGACCACACACTTACTTTAAAGGGAAATTCGGTCAGGCGGTGGTGGCGCACGCCTTTAATCCCAGCACTCGGGAGGCAGAGCCAGGCGGATCTCTGAGTTCGAGGCCGGCCTGGGCTACCAAGTGAGTTCCAGGAAAGGTGCAAGCTACACAGAGAAACCTGTCTCGAAAAAAAAAAAAGAAAAAAAAAAAGGGGGGGGGAATTCAGGCGTTTGTGCTTATTATACCCTTCAGTCCTCTGTATCCTTAGGCAAAAAACAAGCCAGAACAAGGACCTGGCCCCCAGGGAACGATCTAACAGAGGAGATATATGGGACTGGACCCGAGGGCTTTATCACTTGCCACCTGATGGGAGGACTTAGGGGCCGAAGGACAGCAAAGAAAAGGAGGTTCGTAAACTGTGGGGTGGACACACCTTCGCAGGCGCTGGTCCAGGAGAGAGGGCGAGAGGCTTTGATACAAGGGAGGCAGGTCTGAGCAGATCTGGCTGGCACAGCATGAGCTGGGCAAGTAACCAAGCAGTGCCCAGAGACGTCTCTGAGAAGTCGAAACGCAGTTTGGCGGGAGACAGGAAAAGCGGACTCTACTCAGCCAGCAAGCCTCAGCCTCGCAGGGTGGCCGCGCCCAGCATGCACTCTGGGCACCTGGAAACCACAGTTCCCAGAATGCCTTATTCCAACTTCCGGGACCGGGTGAGCCGAACTCCGGAAGTAGTCGAGGAAGCGGAGGCGCCCGAGTCTCATCGTCTGCTGGTGTCGCCTTGGGTTTGTCGCCGCCATGGGGAAGCGACAACACCAGAAGGACAAGATGTAAGTTGGCAGCACCTTTGGTCTCAGCTCATCGCCATCCTGAGGGTCATCTCCTCCCAAAAGCCTCAGTTCCCGCAGGCGCGGTGTCGTCCCTCGCGCGGCCTCCGCCGCCACCGGACTGGTTCCCGTCTGGGGTCTGCCCCACCTCCTCCCCTTCTGCCCCGGCCTTGGTTGTCTGCCCCGCGCAGACAGCCCACTTCGTCCTAGCTCTCGCCTGCTAGTCTACACACAGGCCACGGTTTAAGACGAGCGGGCCATGCTCCATGTTCTCTCCATTTTCTGTCTCTCGAAACTGGTGTAGTCCGATGTCCTCACCCCAAAGTGCCTGCAAGGATGCCTTTCACTTCTGTATTGTCAAATCTAGTGAAGCCGGCCCTTGGTGGCCCTCTCTTTTCTCCTTCCTCTTTGCTGGACTTTCTTCCCTTGTCCTAGACTTCATGGGTATCCCCTTCATTTCTGGTTCTCAGTGGGTGACCTGGTCTAGTAGTGGATCTCTACTGCACTTAAGTCAACTCAATAGCGCTCTCAGAATTAGTATGCCTGAAAGGGAACTCTTGATAATTTTCACACCTTAAGCCTGCTCTATTCCCATCCTGTCCCAGTGGTTACATAGTAAGTCCCTAATTTACCATACGTAGACGGAAAGACAATTCTCAGCCTTACACACCAGTAGAAACATGCACACGGCAACCAGAACTATGTTAGGTCATGTCTGGTTCCTGCTCAAAACCATCCAGCGACTTCCACCACACTTAGGCAAATATAGAGTACTTTCTGCGACTCAGCACTGCCCTTGCTTCTCTGCGTCCACACACCTCATTGCACGTTTCTCTAGCGTGTCCTTTTGGGGACACATTCAACTTCTCCTGCCCCAGTCTCAGTAAGTGCTGTTCTGTAAAGGGCCAGCCTAGCTCTTTCTCATTGTCAGATCTTCTGTAAATCAGTTGGTCTCCTTATCTTCCTGTCTGTTGTGCTTACCGTTGTGTGTCTGACACTGCACAAGTTTCATGGACAGTTGTCAAGCGAGTGGCAGTTCTGTCATGATATTTCTACAGCCTCTGTCCTTTCCTTGGAGGGAACTAGTAACACACACTGTCTTCCTTAGGTACATCACCTGCGCTGAGTACACTCACTTCTATGGTGGCAGGAAGCCAGGTAAGGATGCTGTGTTTCTGAGGAATGCATGTAGTGATCCAGAACAATGGGATAAGAACCAGAGCACTGACATTACAGTGTATAACTGCACTGAATACAGAGTTCACAAAAGAGTACATATACTCAACATAGTAGAGTATCCTTACCTCTTAGTGGAGTGTTTTAAAAAATAAATTTTAAGCTGGGCGGTGGTGGAGCACGCCTTTAATCCCAGCACTCAGGAGGCAGAGCCAGGTGGATATATATATATAATTTAAAATGGCTTTTTCTTTAGGAAGTGCTATAAACTTTTGCTTTAGAGGAGGAAAACAGGAATGATAGTACCCAAAGTTGCCAAGGCTGTAGAAAAGGACATAGTCATATTTTTTTAAAATTTATTTTATGTGCATTGGTGTTTTGCCTGCATGTGTATCTGTGTGAAGGTGTCAGATCCCATGGAACTGGAGTTACAGATGGTTGTGAGCTATCATGTGGTTGCTGGGAATTGAATCCAGGACCTCTGGAAGAACAGCCAGTTCTTTAACCACTGAGCCATCTCTTCAGCCCCCATATTTTTTTTTTAAGACAGTCTTATTATGTAGCTCAGTCTGGACTTGAACTCAGGACCCTTCTGTTTCTACCTCACCAGTGCTGGGATTATAGGCGTGAGTCACCATGCCAGTCACAGTCACAGTTGTGATGCTAATAAAGAATATGAGCTTTAAAAAGCCCAGCCAGGCTGGGTGCGGTGGCAACCTTCAATCCCAGTGCTCAGCACGCAGAGGCAGGCGGATCCCTGTGAGTTGGAGGCCAGCCTGGTCTACAGATGAGTTCCAGGACAGCTAGCGCTGTTACACAGAGAAACCCTGTCTTGAAAAACATGTGTGTGTGTGTGTGTGTGTGTGTGTGTGTGTGTGTATGTATACATATATTTTATTAATTTATTTTATATTTTATTTATTTAATTTATAATAAAATAAAATTTAAAAAATTCTGTGATGGAGCCAGCTGGTGGTGACGATGCACGTCTTTAATCCCAGCACTTGGGAGGCAGAGTCAGGCGGATCTCTGTGAGTTCGAGGACAGCCTGGTCTACAGAGCAAGATCCAGGACAGGGCACCAAAACTATACAGAGAAACACTGTCTTGAAACAAACAAACAAAAAAAAAAAGTTCTGTGATAGGGCTGGAGAGGTGGCTCAGTGGTTAAGAGCACCTACTGCTCTTCCAAACGAGCCAGGTTCAATCCCAAGCACCCATATGGCAGCTTGCAACTGTCTGTAACTCCAGTCCAGGGGATTCAACACCCTCACACAGACATATGTGCCTATAAAACACCAATATACATAAAATAAATCATTTAAAAAATTCTCTGCATTAAAACAATTCTTCAAATTGTTCAGCCCATTTGAAGACACCTGCCTTTGAGCCTCTGCCTTGTGCATGCTAGGCAATGCTTTATGACTGAGGTATGTCTCCAGCCCAGGAACGTGTGTGTTTTTCTTCTATCTCTAAATTTCAGAATGTCAGAGATCAAATCCAGGGCCTTGCATATGCTAAGCAAATGCTCCACCACTGAGTATACTTACAGTCACTCTTAAGTATTTTTTTGAACAATGTAGAATTTTATTGTTGTGTCTATGATGTAAGTGCAGGTGTAAGTATACTTTGGTACACATGTGGAAATCAGAGGACACCTTTATGGACTTGGCTGTCTTGGAACTTGCTTGTGGGTTCCAGGAATGGAACTCAGGCAGTCAGGCTTACGTGGCAAGAGCCTCTACCACTGAGCCAGCTTGCTGGCCCTCTGACTGGTTTTGTTTTATTTTGCTTTGTAGCTTAGGCTAACCTATACTGTGTAGCCCAGGTAAACCTTTAACTTGAGTCTTCTGTGTCAGCTTCTTGAGTACTGGATTTCTTAGAGGCGTGGGAAATTGTGGTTCATGTTTTCTTTTCCTTTTTTTTCCCCGGAGCTGAGGACCGAACCCAGGGCCTTGAGATTGCTAGGCAAGCGCTCTACACTGAGCTAAATCCCCAACCCCCATGTTTTCCTTTTTAAAGATTCACTTATTTTATGTTTATGAGTGTTATGTTTGCATGTACATGTGCACCATGTTTGTATCTGGTGTCCCTGGAGGCCAGAAGAGGCATTGAATCCCTGGAGTAGCTTAGTGATGCACCCAAGCATATACAGCATATATAAGGCCTGGGTTTGATGTCCAGCAACACACAACATGTGTATTTTCCCTCTTAAAACAACAGCAACAAAGAATTTAATCCATGGTAATGTAGTTTTTGGTGACAGGTACACAGAGATGAAATAGTTTCCAAATAAGTTCTCTGGTTTTTATTTTATTTAAACAGATATCACACAGACAAGTTTTCGCCGCTTACCTTTTGACCACTGTAGGTAAGACTTTTACAAGGCTTCTGTTTTCTTTTGATTATCATTTTCCAAATGTGTGTGTGTGTTAAGATAGGGTCTTTCAACTCTATAGCTGGAGCTGGCCTTGAACTCCTAATTCTCCTGTTTCTACCTCCCAAGTATTAGAATTTACAGCCTACCTTACTTGCATCTGGAGTATTTTTGCACTGACTTTTGCATAGACAGCCGATCATCCTTGATCTGAAAAAATCCAAAATTTAAAATATTCCCAAATCCACAACTTTTTGAAGTCTGAAACTCAGAAAGTTAGAATTTGGAGCATTTCAGTTTGGGGGCTCACCATGTACTGTGTGTGTGAGCTTGACCCTTTGAGATGCATTCAGGGTTTTCTCTGTGCCTTTCTAGATAACTTGAGCTGGAGAAAAGTGGATCCAGCCATGAGGACAGTCCATGGGTATTTTCTGGTTATTGTGTCTGGGTTTACCAGTTTTGCTTTTTAGCTTTATTCTTACCTTCTGAGTTTGAGCAGACCTTGCTAAGCATATTTTATGTGGGAGAGGACAGGCGCCTCGAGAGCAGCTGTGCCTGGGGTTCATCGAGGACGTAGTGTATTTATGTTTGAGAGGACAGGCGCCTCGAGAGCAGCCTGTGCCTGGGGTCCATCGAGTACGTAGTGGTATTTTATGTCTGAGAGGACAGGCGCCTCGAGAGCAGCTGTGCCTGGGGTCCATCGAGGACGTAGCACTGCGGAGTCGTGGCCCAGACGCTCGACTCCCTGTCTGCAGTGCTCCAGCTCTGTTTCTCGTCCAGATTGTAAGTCCTCGTGGCATCAGCAATAGTGACGACCTGGGGACTCAGGAACTGGTGGGAAGGGAGGGTAGCCTAGATGCAGAGCTATCAAGTGTGGCTTTGGGGCACATTGGTGTCTGGACAGAGGGAATTCTGTGGAGGCATGTCTAGGACCCAGCCATCTCCACACACTGGTCTCTAGGGTAAGGTGGGGAGGATGGGGTACTGTAAAGGTAGAGCAGTCTGGCATGCTTGGTTCTAATTCTGAAGGTCCTGGTGACCCAATTAGGGCCTGTCAGCCATTTGTCACAGTGCAGGGAGAAGGGAGGGAGGGCTGCAGCATGGGACGGGGACAGACCACAGTGCAGGAAGGCCTGCACATAGCTGTTTTATTCCAGAGGCGGGGCCTGCCTGCCTCTGCCCCTCAGGAAGCCCCGTGCCGTGCTAATGGAAGCGCAGTAGCACTGCTCAGGGAGGTGGAGAGGTAAAGTGTCCCGAGCAGAGATCTCCCTGTCAGCCTTGTTGGAATGAATGCTGTCTGGTTTAGTCGGTCTTTGAGAGAGCACTGCTTCCCCTCTTCTGTCTAGGCCTCTGACTCCACTCGTCCCTTTTAACCATAAATCACTGTGTAGACCAGCTGGCCTTGAACTCACAGAAATCCCCTGCCTCTGCTGGGGTTAAAGGAGCGTGCACCACACCCTGCCAAAGGTTTTTGTTTTGTTTTTAAGATAGGGTCTATATGCTGTTCTGGTTTCTGGTGGACCCGGGATTCACTGTGTAGACCAGGCTGGTCTCTAACTCAGGAGGATCACCCGCTCTGCCTCCTGGGTGCTGGATTTCAAGGCGTGAGACATCCCAGGAAAGAAAGGAAGCAGTGGTGGCTGTCCCCCAGCGGGCAGCTCGTGTGGGGACGTTACGGTAGTTGAGGCTGCCGTGAGCCTTTCACCCCCATGCTTCAGAAATTCCAAGGATTCCGTTTTTCCTCAGTCACGTTCCCAGCACACAGCCGAGGGGTGTGGGCACTGCAGACCACGGCAGCTCGTCAGACCTTGGGGTGGGCAGGTGGCTCTTTGATGAAGTTTGCTCTGCCTGCTCTGCAAGGGTCTGGAGAGGGAACTCAGTCTTGCTTCCTCAAGGCCACCACTGGGGGCCTCTTTTTGACTTGAATCCAACAACAAAACCTTTCACAACATGAAGTGGGCTTGAAAGCAGCTTGGCTGCTTCTGCACCAAGTGCTGAGGATCTGTTGGGATGATGCTTATCTCTAGTGGTGTCGGTGTGTCGGTGTGTCGGGGCAGAGCACACTGGAACTGTTGGGAAGGCTGTAGGAACTGTAGTGTGCGTAGTGTGCCCAGAAGCTGACCAGAGTCTGCCCTCTTCAGTCTCTCCCTGCAGCCTTTTGTCTACCCAGTCTGCACCCTGAAGGCGTCGTTCGATTTGCTGTGAGTTTCTCTTGAATTTTTACATTTCTTTTTATTTGTGGGGTGTGTGTGTTCCTAGTACATGTTGTTTGTGTGCAGTTGTGTGTGCCCTAGTATGTGTTGTTTGTGTGTGCAGTTTTTTTGTGTGTGTGTTTGTGCCTAGTACATGGTGTTTGTGTGCAGTTTGTGTGTGTTTGTGCCTAGTTGTGTTGTTTGTATGTGCAGTTTGTGTGTGTGTGTGTGTTGTGCAGTTGTGTTAGGTGCGTGTGTGTGTGTGTGTGTGTGTGTGTGTGGTGTGTGTGTGTGTGTGTGTGGAGGCCAGAGGTGGACCTCGGGGGTCTTTCTCTGTTGTTCTCCACCTTATGTTTTGAGACAGGACCTTGTCAGTGAACTTGGGACTTGCTGTTTCACTGGACTGGCTGACCAGCAAGCCCCAGGTCTGCCCTGCTGAAGTTATGGACGTGTGCTGTCTTGTCTGGCTGTTACATGGACCTTGTGCTTGCATAGAAAGTTCTTTGCCCACTGATCTGTCCCCAGCACTGTCTTTAATTTGATTTGACAATACTGCAGATTGTTGACATCCATTAGAGAAAGAGATGTTGAGTTTGTGGTTCCAAGCAGGGACAGTCTTGTCCTAGAAACCTCATGAGGTGTAGCAAGCCTCTTTAGGAATTGAGAGGGACAGCCAGGTCTTCAGAGACATGGCAGAAGTGCTCTGTGACCTCTGGCAGGCCCTATTAGCTGGCAGATGCTGTTGTCACTACTTGGGATGGAGATGAGTCCTTTCTACCCATGAGTTAGTTCTTGATGTGGAACAGCGATGTGCTGAATGTTCTCTGCGTGATGAAAGCAGGGCTGTAATGAAGGTGCCTAGTTCCCGGCATTATAGTCTGAAGCATTGTGCCCTATTTTATGTTCTAACATATGTTATCTTTGTTCTATATTTCAAGTTTGTTTTTAGATTCTAAAATATTTTCTAAAATTTAGAAGAAAATGTAAAATACTTGAATAGAACATTTTACCGTAAAAAGAGCTCACTGTTCAGGATCATCACTATGAATGTTTATGCCTTCTGGGCCCTGTACACAGATTTTTTTGGGGGCGGGGTCTCACTGTGTTGCCCTGGCTGGCATTGAATTCCTGGGCTCAAGTGATTTCCTGCCTTCCTCTCATAAGTAGCCAGGCTTACACAGTGGTGGCCCACCACCATGCGTGACTGCGAGTATAATTTTTGATGCTGACCTAGTATTTTGCTGTGTAGACATGATAAACATTCGTTTGCCCCTTTGCCTAGTTAAAGTTTTTTTTATATGCAACTGCAGTCAAACTCCTGCAAATGCTAAGTGGAGCTCATGGGAAAGCACAGTCCATGTGCACAGGCGTGTCACTGAGTGTATGGAAACCGTGTTCCACATGTGCAGCCTGCCGTGCCCTCGGCTGGAGCAGCCCTAGGCTCGGGGCTGTCATGGCAGCACCTACTGGTGACAGTTTTTAAGATGTATTTTATTTATGTGTGTGGGATGTCTGTCATGTCTGTCTGTGCACCACATTTGTGGAGTACTTGTAGGAGCTGGGAGAGGACATTGGATTCTCTGGATCTGGAGTTGAGATAGTTGTTATTGCTGTGTCCTGTGGGTGCTGGAGCCTGGCCTCTGCAGGAGCACCACGTGCCCTTAACTGCTGCGCCATCTCTCTGGCCCCAGTGACCTTTTCTGTTCTCTCCATCAGGAACATTGTTCCATGGCTTAAGAAGTATGGGACCAATCCAGCAATGGAGAGGTAGGTGGCCATGCAGGTACTTGTTCCATGGAGCTGGGCCCTGCCTTGACTTTGTCTTTGCCGTTTTCCTGTCCTCAGTGGGGAAACTGTTGACGGGGCCTGGAATGACAGTCCTCGTCTCTGTGCACACATGTGCATGGACAGTTGGCCCTCTGTGTTTGCAGATTCTGTGTTCTTGCATTACTCAACCGTGCTCAAAAAGAAGTATTTGTGGAAAATTTTATCTGTATTAATATCTGTATCATTTTCTTGTCATTGTTTTCTAAATAGTATCAGATAATACTTGTGTAGCATTTATATTATAATAGGTAGCAGTCAGTCTAGAAACGGTTTAAAGTTGGTGAGAGGGTACACATAGGTTCATGTCAAATGCTACATCATTTGAGATTGGAGTATTGTGGAGTCTTGGGACTAGTCTCCTGTGAATGTACACCATTGTACATTTTTGTTTACTTGAGACAGGGTCTTGTTCTGTAGCCAGGCTGTCTTCTCACGCACAGGAGTCCTGTCTTAGCCTCCATGCCTAGGTGTCTGTGCTTTCTCTTGAGTTTGATCAGAGTGGGTGACTCATCTGTATCTTGCTTGTGTGCTTTGCAAGGTGCTGGCGAGTCTCAAGGGTGTCTGGAGAAGACACAGCCTCTTCTGTGAGACCGTCTGTCCTTTAGAAAGGGTGGGTTTTTTACTTGTTAGTATATGTGCGAGTATGTAGGTCTGTCTGTGAGTGCACATGCCTGGCACAGGGTCGGAGCACAGCTTGTGGGAGTCAGTTCCACATGCAGGTTCTAGAGGTCTCACTCAGAGTGTCAGGGTTGGTGGCAAGGGACTTCACCACTGGGCCACCATTGTCCTTGTGTCTCTGTCTTTGTGCTGAGCGAACTGAATCCTGCATTTGCCATTCGCAGCAGTGTGCAGAATAGCCGGGCACACTGAGCACACAGGAGTAGTCTAGGACTGGGAGTCAGAAGAAGGTGCCTTGTCCATTTCACAGCAACTGGCCAACTGCCCTTCAAACTGCTACGCATTTTAAACTTCTAGCACACTGTGCAGAAGAAAATGCTTCTTGACAATTCTGGGTATCATCAGGCTTCTTTTTGTTTTTGTTTTTTGAGATAGGGTTTCTCTGTGTAGTTACTCTGTAGACCAGGCTGGCCTCTGACTCAGAGGTTTGCTGCTTCTGCTCCTGAGTGCTGGGATCAAAGGTGTGCATCACACCTGGCAGGGTTTTTTTTGTTTTGTTTTTGTTTTTTAAACGGGCAAAAAGAAAATCATGTTTGCCTTTAATCCTAACACTTGAGAAGCAGAGGCAGGTAGATCTCTGTAAGTTCAAGGCTAACCTGGTCTACAGAGTGAGTTCAGGACAGCAGGCTACACAGAGAAACTCTGTCTTAAAAACAAAAACAAAGAAAGTTGTATTCATATCACCCAACATGGGATGGGGCAGACAGATCAGCTGTGTGTCACTGAAATGACCAGAGAGGGGTGGTGAGAAGGAGGGAGGCTAGGTGGCTGAGGAAGCCTCTTAGGAGCTGCTGTTACGCTCAGTCCTGAGGAGGAGACATGATAGCATGAGATGCCATATTGGGGAACCTTGACGGTCCTGGACTTAATCTGGTGGGTTGGAAGCCCAGGCAGGGTCATGACCTGACCTGTATTGAGGAGAGCTCTGGTTTTGTCAGAAGGTGCTCTTAGGAGCCTAGTGGCCTGGGAGATCAGCCGGGGACCATAAATTTGTCTGGGTGAGAGGTGCTGAAGCAGAGGAAAGGAAGACCTTAGAGACTGGCCAGTGGATGGTCAAGGTGTTGAGTCCTGTCCTTAGGGCAGTAGGGATCTCAGCAGTCACCTAGTACTGTGACGTCTTGGGGACAGGTCACAGTTCAGAGCTTCCTGCATTGTCACTGTCCTGATCAGCAATAAAGGCCGTGGACCTGTAATCAGTCAAGGATCAGCATCCGAGGCCCTTTCCTCAGGTCTTGCCAGTGCAACCCATCTAGCCTGGTTACCTCTTGAAAGCCTGTTTGAAGTGAGGTTTCTGGGCTTGTAAACTTTGGGGGAACATCTTTTTTTCTACTATCAGCTTGATACAGTACGAATTCTTATCTTAATAGTGAAATGTTTCACTGAGGCTTGCCCAGTGATTGAGTAAAACCAAAACTTATTATAAGCCACAGTCACCCTAGGGTCCCCCTGCCATAGCCTCCCTGGTTCTGTGGGTTGCAGTCTGATTGTTCTTTGCTTTATATCTAGAATCCACTTATGAGTGAGTACATACCATGTTCTTCTGAGTCTGGGTTACCTCACTCAGGATGATGTTTTCTAGTTCCATCCATTTGCCTGCAAATTTCATGCTGTCATTGTTTTTCTCTGCTGAGTAGTACTCCATTGTGTATATTACCACATTTTTTTAATCCATTCTTCATTTGACGGGCATCTAGGTTGTTTTCAGGTTCTGGCTATTACAAATAATGCTGCTGTGAACATAGTTGAGCATGTATCTTTGTGGTATGATTGAGCATTCTCTTGGTATATGCTGGGTCTTGAGGTAGATCGATTCCAAATTTTCAGAGAAACCGCCATACTGATTTCCACAGTGGTTGTACAAGTTTGCACTCCCACCAACCGCGAGGAGTGTGGGGAACATTTTCAATCCAGATCTAGGGAACTGTCCATGTATTTAGTCTGGTGACTGCCTTTCCTGTTAGAGCAGATGGTGCTGCTCCTCCACTTCTCTGCCTGGGACAGGAGACCCTTGGCAAAGGAGACCCTTTGGGTTGGGGTGCGGCTCAGTAGTAGAGCACTTAGCTAGCTTGCGGAAGGCCTTGGCGTCCGTTCTCTAGCATCCACCTCCCCCAAAAAAATCCACATATACAAAATCAAGCAAAACAAAACAAAAGTCTTTAAGACTCTAACCTACTGGGTGACAGGAAGCTGGCAGCAGTCTTTCTGGCCCTGGTGACAGTCTGGGACTGTGCGGGCCCAGGATTCCTCCAGTGTAGATGGCATGCGGCCCACTGTCCCTGCTGCCGAGGAAGGGGGCTGTGGTACACAGGTGAGCCTGTGCGCTTGCTCTTGGGCTGCTTGGTAGGTAAGCGTGGCCTTACCTCCCAAAGCAGTCTGCTTCCCTTCCTTGGTGTTTCTCACTGGAAATGTGACCAGCTTTTCTGCTGACAGCCAGGAAGCTCTGGGCTTTTCCCGAGGCCCATGCTGGGAGGATATCCTTTCTGATTTCCTCATTACAGATCCCTGCTGCCTGACTGTGCTTGTGGTTAGTTGGTCTCTGCCTTCCTGAGGCTGTGGCTCCCTACAGGTGTCACACTGGGCTCCCCTGCTGCTGCTGCCCTGCCCTTTGCTCTGTTAGCGTTCCCTGTCCCTGCTTCCCAGCTGCCACTCTGTACCTTGTTGCATTGTCCTCATGACTTCAGCCTCTGTTCTGGTGAACACTGTTATTCAGTCATACCTGGTGCTTTTCGTTATTTCTGCACTCTGTGTTACAGATCTCTTTGGATATCAAATCTTGTCAGTTGCTCTGTGCTCTGCAGCTGCCAAACCTCACAGAGCAGTCACTTGGACATGTCAAAGCTGGCCATTTCCCTTCTTCTCGACTCCTAGAGGGTGTTTGTGTTGTAGCACTCCTGGTCTGTGGCATGTCCACTCTTTTCTGCTGTCCCCGCTTTTCAACCGTGCTGAACAACACTCCACCACCGAGCTACGTCACCAGTTTCTCCACTTTAGTGTTTGTTTCCTTTTAAAAAAATATTTGTACCACACTGTAAGCAGAATGCTGGGTACGCTCACTGCGCTTATTGTTACATTTATTCAGTGTGTGTGTGTGTGTGTGTGTGTGTGTGTGTGCATGTGGGCCTACAGTATGTGTAAAGTCAGGGACAATTCGTGGGACTTATTTCTCTCCTTCCTCTGTGTAGTCCTGCTGGCTCATACAAGCACATTGACCAGCTGAGGCATTTCTCTGACTTCCCTACTAGTTTAGGAATATTCATTTTGTTTTCTTGTTTTTATTTTATTTATTACCATTATTACTAGAGAGAGAGAGAGAATATGATGTGAGTGTTGCTGTGCCACACATGTGGCAGAGACAACTTTCATGAGTTCGTTCTTCCCTCTGCAGTGTAAGCCATCTCAATGCGCCTGCACTCACACATTAAATAGTGATGCTTACCATAAAGATGTTCAGAGTGGTGGTCCCGCATACCTTTATTTAAATCCCAGTGCTCGAGAGGCAAGAGCCAGCCTGGTTTCAGAGTGAGTTCCAGGACAGGCTCTGAAGCTACTCAGAGAAACTCTGTCTGGAAGACAAAACAAACAAACAAAAACAACAAAAAAGGATGTTCAGTCAAGTGCTGGAGAGATGGCTTGGAGTTAAGAGCACTGGCTGCTCTTCCAGAGGTCCTGAGTTCAATTCCCAGCACCTACATGGTAGCTCCCAACCATCTGTAATGAATCTGGTGCCCTCTTCTGGCCTGCAGTCAGTCATACATGCTGTATACATAATAAATAAATAAATCTTTAAAAAAAAAAAAACGCTGGTTCAGACAAGCCTGGATGTGGAGCTCAGTGGTAGAGCACACACTTAGTGTATATGAGGTCCTGAGTTTGGTACCTGGCACCAAGAAGAAAAGTTCAGACATTGTGGAAATACACGCCAGTCTTTATTCCACAGCCTCATCATTTACCGAGTGACTGCCTCTTACGTTTGTCGGATTTAATGGTTTACAAATCTAGGATCTGCTTACAGCCTGAGTTTACAGATTACGTCACCGCGAAGTACGAAGGCTTGCCGTTCTTCAGCCTGCAGGAGTCCTGGCCGTGTCTTGGAGTCTTCCCAGAGAGAGTCCCTAGTGTGAGCTGCAGAGAGTCAGTTGGGCAATCTTTCTGTCTGTCCCTGTTTGCTCCTGATTTGACAGCCTTCATGTTATTCTCTCCTCTTATTCATTCTTGTTAATTGTCTGTCTTCAGAAACTTGACGGGAAGTCCCTGATCAAGCTGAACTTTGCAAAGAACAATGAAGGTGAGAGCCCTGTTGTAGACTGTCCAGACTCCCCACCCCTGCTCTCACCAACTCTTGTCTACAGTCAGACATCCTTTCCTCTCTTGTGGTTGGGGCTGAGCCTGTGGCTTCACACATGCTAAACAAGGGGTCTGCCTCAGTCACATCCCCAGCTTCCTTCCTTCCTGACACTTGCTTTTGATTTCCCAGTTGTCACCACGACTTCTCAGAGGTTCAGGTAGTTTAAGTAGGGATAGACAGGTGGCTCCACAAAGGCTGTTAGGCGCTGTGAGCTGCTGGTGCCGTAGTGGGGCCTCGTGCATGGGCCTCTTCTTGGCTGTGGTAGAAGTTGCTCAGACTAAGGCCCAGGTGGCCAGCCCAGCTGGTTGTGGTGTTTGGGAGCATTTCCAGTCTGCTTTAGAGTAGACTGTCCATTCCCAGTGCTCCTTCAGACCTCTGCCCCCCTCGGCCTTCTGCTCCGAGTCCCTCTGCGGTCTGCTGTTGCCGGTGCAGGTGATATAGCTTCAGCTGCAGCTGCCCGCCCTGTCCTGGGTCAGCCTTGTTGGAGGTTCTTTGTGTTTGGCTAAGGGTCTCCTTTCACTCGGATGTAAGTACCACGTGGAGCTGCTGTCAGTGCTCCAGGGAATGTTGCAAACGTAGAGAAATGGCTTGCTTTCTTCATCGTCTGACCTACAGCAGCCCTGGGTCCATAGGTCCTATGTGTCTGTCACAGAGCAGATCTGCCTGGAGATGTGCAGAGAACAAGCAGGTGGGTGAGGAGGTGTGCATGTGTGTCCATCCTTGAGTGAGAAAGCTTTTGTTGTGGGGAAGAATCTAGCAAGAGATGAGTAGGCATCAGATGTCCTGTTTTAGACAGAAGTAGAGGAAGGAAGGGAACCAGCAGGATACCCACTGAGGCAGCAGACAGGTCTGAGAGGAAGCTGTATGAAGATATGGAAGACATTCTAGGCAGAGGGGTCAGGCACATCAAAGGCAGACATGTGCTCGAGGGTGTCCATGCATGCAGGATGTTGAAACCATGTGAGCAAGGCAGGTGACGTACCATGTGAGGGCAGGGGATAGGAGCAGTCAGTGCTGCTCAACTGGGAGACCGCGGAGAGACACTGAAGAGAAGCTGCAGCACTGGCCTCAGCATTGGCGGTGCTGGAAGGTCGGGCTTTACCTGCCATGCAAGTCCTCTACTAACGAGCTAGCCACGGCGGCGCGCAGCAGCATCGTCGTCATCGCCTCCCTCCCCCCCACCCGTGCTCTTTTTTTTTTTTTTTTTTTTTTTTTAGGTAAAGTCCAGATTGGCTGCACACTCACTTTCTCACTTTGTAGCTGAGCTGGCCTGGAATTCCTGATCCTTCTCCTCAACTCCCAAGTGCTGGATTTTAGGCACATACTACCTTGACCAAGTCTACTCTGGTTTGATTTGAGATTCTGAGCCATGAAAATAGAGATCACTAGTGAGCCGTTTCCACCCTGCCCCTCAGCAGCCCTGGCTCCTACACCTGCTGGGTTTGTCTGGCTTCCACTTGGCAGTCTCGGTGGTGCTTGAGCAGATCCCAGACATGGCATCTTTCCCCACTTCATCATTTTGTTATGTAGCTCTAAAAAGAAAAGACTTAGGCTCGGTGAGGTGGCTCAGAGGGTAAAGCACTTGCTACAAGCCTGGCAACCTGAGTTCCATCTGCAGGGTTTATGGAGGAAGGAGAAAACTGACTTCTCCAAGTCATTCTTTGACTGTTCACGCTTGCAGTGTGACATGTGCACACCCCGTCCCTCCCCTAGCACACAAACTTAATGAATAAAAATATAATACAGAAGCTGGTGGTTGCATGGTCCCAGCCCTCAGGAGGCAGAGGCAGTGGATCTCTTGAGTTCAAGGCAGCCTGGTGTACAGAGCGAGTTCCAGGGAAGCCAGGGCTACACAGAGAAACTTGTCTAGAAAAATCAAAACAAAACTCCAAAAATGTAGTACACTAATTAAAAGATAATGACTTACATCTTCATAATGGTGAACAGGAATTGCGTGGTCATCAAATATACACAGGTGGTAAATTTCCATAGCGTGTGCATGCATGGGATTTCTTTTTAGAAGTCAGTCTATCCAGATTGGGGACATGTCTATTTGTCCTCTCCTCCACCCCATGTACTGCTGGGACTCACTAGACAAGCCCCTGCTGGATATGAGTCCATCTCTTGGGCAGGAAGATGGGAGGCTGGCTAGCTGGCATGTGTTACAGAGAGCTAGGTGAGGAAGGCCAGGAGATACAGGGAAGGGTGGGTGCTGTGGCCTGAGGTAGAAAGCAGTGTAACAGGGTCTCTAGAAAGTAAGCCATGTCCTGTGTGCATGGCTGTAAGGGTAGGTCAGCTGAGCCAGTCTGGAGGCTGACAGACTGCTCTAGTAAGGAGATGAGGGCTGGGTCTGAGATGAGTAGGAGTTGTGAACTGTGGACGGAGCTTGGTGCCTGTCATCGCTTTGTTCCCAGGTCTTGGTAGCTGGCCTTAAGGTTCTGCCTCCTTCCCTTCTCCGACCCCTGCTGGTGCCCCCACCCCAGGTCTCTGTGTAGCCTTGGCTGGCTCGAACTCACAGAGATCGCCTGCCTCTGCCTCCCGGTGCTGGATTGAAGGCGTGTGCCACCACCGCCCGCCTTCCCTCTCACTTCTCTCCTCCCCTCCTCTCTCTCTTGTCTACTGGGTTGAGTGCAGAATGTTGCACATGCTAGGCAAATGCCCCTGCCACTGAGCCTCCTTTCTAAAAGTTACTTTGAGACAAAAGTCTTTTTTTAAATAACTTACTTATTTTTGTGTGCATTGGTGTTTTGCCTGCATGTATGTCTGTGTGAGGGTGTCAGGTCTTAAGAGTCACAGATGGTTGTGAGCTGCCATGTGGTGCTGGACTTGAACCTGGGTCCTCTGAAAACAGTCAGTGCTCTTAACCACAGAACCATCTCTCCAGTCGAGACCCTGAGACTTGTTAAACTGTCCAGCTGGCCTTGTACTCTATTCTTCTGCCTCAGCCTCCTGAGTGTCTGGGCATAAATGTATATGTATCACGATTGCTTAATCCGAGCTCTTGAGGCCACTAACCCTGTGTTGCTTTCTTCTAGGCAGTACCAATTGTCCATGCTGTACTCCGTGTTCACTGACAACACCCATATGTGCCATCAGGACAACTGCAATGTCTACACCTATGAGGTAGGCTCCATTGTAGTGAGTGGGACTGTTCAATGTGGGATAGTCCAAAAGCTTGGCTGAGTGCTGGGGGTGAAACCAGGAACAGTGAGCTTGCCTGTCTTCATGGGCTTTATAGCCTCAGCACAAGGCATCATATCTGGTTAGGTAGCCACTTTGCTTTATGAGGGTTTAAAATAAAGATCTGGTGACTTCAGCTGGTAGTGGTGGCACACATCTTAGTCTCAGCACTTGGGAGGCAGAGGCAGGTGGATCTCTGTGAGTCACATCCAGACCTGCGTCTACATAGTGAGATTCCAGGACAGCCAGAGCTACACAGAGAAACCTGTCTCGAAACAACATAAACACAAAACCAGGGGACTCTGTGGCCGTTGGACCCTGAGACCCAGGCAGGCAGTTTGAGTTGCCAAGCAAGGGTTCCTTGTATCTCAGGAGTCTTCCATGTCTTTTCAGCGTGGACCTCGACTCTGGGAGAAGCTGGTAGACAAGGAGGCCAGGCTCTTAGAAGGGGGTTGCCTGTGTCGGTGGGTAGGTTGTGCATGATAGCTGTCTCCCTGCTCAGACCAGGACAATAGCAGTCTTGTGCATGGGAGAGCCAGGTTTAGACTCTTTGCCTGAAGCAGCCAGCTTTGGTGTAGCTCGTCTCTGCCAGGGAGTAAGAGCATCTGAGACGTGCAGCCAGGGTGGCTCTCTGTGTGCTGGTTTACCTCTCACCTCTGTGCATGGCCTAACGGGGTTATGACCCTCTGTCCTGCTGTAGCAGTGGAGCAGCTAAACATCAAGGCAAGAACTTGAGGACCTATTGACTGACGAGCCTTTTCCAGGCAAGACATCATCACCCTGCAGGTGAGTGGCTTCCCGGGGAGAGCGTCACCTTGACCTCAGCTCTGCTTCTCTGCCTTCAGCTCTCCTCCCCAGTCTCGGTCGTCTTCTGTGCCGTAGCATCCCTGGCTACGTTAGTGCCCCCGTTAGTGCCGTACCTTCCCGACAGCCACCGTGGACCTTGACTGCCTGTGGCCCTCGTGCTTCTGTGACCTGTGGGTCACCTCTGCCCACAGCTCACAGCACCAGGACACCGGCTGCTCTGCAGATTGTACCCCATCCTCCAAGAGTAGCATCAGCACAGGTGTCCCTCCGGTGGCGGGGAATGGTGAAAACTGACAGGAAGTGGGGTTCCTGGCTGGAGCATAGTTAAAGGACAGTGTGGCTTGTTCCTGATTGAACTTGCCCATGGCGGCCCAGTCTGCATCTTGTCTACCTGGCACAAGTCTTGCTGCTTCTTTCTGTGCTCTAGCAGGGAACACGCTTGGATGAGCTGCTAGGCAGCCTGTTCCCTGCCTGCACCACCTTTGCCTGTCGCCCTGTCAGGACACAGCCTCCTTCCCTGCTGCACTCCCTCACACAGCCCAGCTACAGTCTCTTCCCCTGCAGCACCGTCCAGTCCTGGTGCTCCTCCTGAGTGCTCCTCGACACCTGCAGCAGGTGCCAGTCCCAGTCCTGGTGCTCCTCCTGAGTGCTCCTCGACACCTGCAGCAGGTGCCGGTCCCAGTCCTGGTGCTCCTCCTGAGTGCTCCTCGACACCTGCAGCAGGTGCCGGTCCCAGTCTGGTGCTCCTCCTGAGTGCTCCTCGACACCTGCAGCAGGTGCCGGTCCTAGTCCTGGTGCTCCTCCTGAGTGTTCTCTTCCTGTCACAGGACCCCACCAATCTGGACAAATTCAATGTTTCCAACTTCTTCCATGTGAAGAATAACATGAAAGTCATAGATCCAGGTATGGACAATGAAGGGCTGCTGGGATAGAGTGTAAGTGTGCTTCTCGGCGAGCCCTTCCTTCCGGGTGGCTCAGACACTGGCTCCAGAGTGACTTTGGATTAACTAGGCCTCAGATTTCTTTTTTTTTGGAAGCCCTGGTTGTCCTGAAATTTGCTGAATAGATGAGGTTGGCCTCAAATTGGCAGTGTCTCCTGCCGCTTCCCAGTGCTGGGGTTCCAGGCATGCACCATCATGTCCTGTCAGGCCCCATGTGTCAGAGAAGCGCCTGACTGGAGTCTTGGACATACCGGACACCTCACTTTCCTTTCTCAGCTCTGGTGCCCTGTGGTTTTTTGGATTCCTTGGCTGCTGCTCTTCCCAGGGCCACAGTGATAGAGGGGCTGCAGGTGAGACTCTGGGTGACATCAGACCTTTGTAGGGTACAGTTAGACTGGGCCCTTGGTCCTCTTGCTTCCTGTGTTTGGCCTATGCCGTTGAGCATGCGATAACATGCTATGGAGTGGCTGAAGTTTCTGAGCTCACTGTTCATGCCAAGGAACCAGCTAGACTCATGCCAGAGCTTAGTTGGCCAACCTCAGCAGGAAGCAGTATTCTGACGCTCATAAAAACACTGTGGACTAGTCAGGATTTAGGGAGGTAGAACAACTCTGGAATAATTGAGCTCAGGAGACCAAAGCAGGCCTAGGGATGCTCACTGCCAGGAAGTAACAGCCTTTGGCCTAGCAGGCAACATGTGCGCAGATGGGCATTTCATGTATGAAATACCCAGACCTCCTTCCATGAAATAAAGCACACACCTTTAACCCCAGCACTCAGGAGGCAGGGCAGCTGGATCTCTGAGTTGAGACCAAGCCTGGTCTATAGAGTGAGTTCTAGGACAGCCAGGGCTACACAGAGAAACCCTGTCTCGAAAAACCAAGAAAAAAAGAAAAAGCATTCACTTTTAATAATCACAAAAGCAAAACACTGTGAAAAGGTTGCAGTGTACAGGTTAATACAGAACAGTGACATTAATGCGAGCATCCTGAGACGCCACTGTCGGATGAGGGAGACCCGTCGGCCTGGCCCCACAGTGCTGCGCCCCGCGAGTGCTGCTGCGAGATGACCGGCAGTAGGCTGCGCTGTGCTATCCGGAGAAGCCCGTCTTACCAGCCCACCGTGGCTTCCGCTCCATCTCGATTCCCGTTATGCTCGAGTTGAGACTCTGGCTGCCCAGTGCTGTACCCTGTTTTGTAGATGAGGAAAAAGGCCAAACAGGACCCGTCTTACTATTTGAAAAATACCAATGCTGAGACCCGAGAGACGCGTGCAGGAGCTCTACAGAGACTTCAAAGGAGATGAGTGTTAGCAGCCACCATGAAGCACCTGAGAAGAGGAAGGCGGACCCCCTGAATGCCGTGAGTGGCTGCTCTGGCTCTGCCTCTGACCAGTGGGAAGATCCTGGGGAAAGTGCAGACAGGGACCACCTGGAGGTGTGGTGGCTGGGCCCCTCCAGTGGATGGTGACGAGCTGGGTCCCATGGCAGCAGTAAGGGCAGCCTTGTGCTGGGGCCCTGACCCAGCGCCACGCCTCTGCTGTCCTGCAATTCAGAGGCAGCTTCTGCATTCAGGACAGAGATGGAAAGCTGCAGGTCTGTGATGGCAGGGGGGCTGGGGCGGCCAGCGGGCCTGGGGCTGCCAGGCTGCCGAGGTCTTAGACCTTGCCTAGGCCTTACCTGGGCGTGAGTGCTTGTCTGCCGAGGTCCTGTCTGCAGTTACGGTGCTGAATTTCTGCAGCACACTTAGCTGATAGGTGCTGTCTTTCTTTCCTAGAAAGCTTCAGCCATGGAAAAACAGAGGCGGGGTCTCCCATATAGGGAGTTATCCAGGGAAATTTGGAAAATTAGGTAGAGTTCATTGTCTGTAATTCCTACTTGAACACAGGCACTGCCACCATGCTGAGCGGTCTCATCCCTCCTCTGAATGATGAAGAAACACATTTAAAGAGATATGTGTTCCTGGAAAAAATATATAACTGGGTTAGAGAGGTGGATCAGTGGTTAAAACACTTGTCCTTGTTGAGAACCAGGTTTGCTACCCAGCCCTACATGGCAGCTCATAAAACCATCCAGGGCTCCACCTCCTCTTCTCACCACTGAGGGCACAGGCCATGCACGGGGTGGTTGTGTGTGTGTGTGTGTGTGTGTGTGTGTGTGTGTGTGCGCGCGCCGGCAGATACACATGCAGCAGGCAGAGCACTCGTACAGAGTCATGACTATATTGTTAGTCCTGACTTACTGTTTTAGTTTGACCTGTTTGAGGCCTTGGGCTCTGATTTCCTCAAGTAGCCTTCAAATTGTTCTCTTGGTACCATAATCTCGTACTCTGGTCCCTGCTGGCTCTCTGGGTGGTGGTCAGAGGTTGGCCTTGAGGAGAGGTGACGCAGTCTGAGCACATGGTTTTCTTGTAGGCCCACTATTCCACAGGAAGGTCAGTGCGTCCTTCACCTCCACTGCCATGGTGCCTGAGACCACGCATGAAGCAGGTAGCTGTCTATGTCCCCTGTTCACTGGGACAGAATTCACAGTGGGAGCAAGTAGGGCGTCCTGCCGACTTGCTTCAGCACCCCATTGTGCCTTCACTTGAGTCTCTGGTGGCTGGGGGCTGGGGTGCTTCTTGGAAGGTGGGCTGTGTTGAGTCAGGAGGCATCCTCACTGTATGGGCGTGGGGTGCCCTGCTCTCAGGCCCTAGAGCCGCTGGCACCATTGTCCTTGAATGATCCCCCTTAGCCTCTGGCTCCTGCACTCTTCTCAGAGCTGGGTGGGCCTGAATGGAGGAGCTACCTCAGGTACAGGGCAGGTGCCGAGCTCAGGACTTGTTTGCAGCTGTCATTGATGAAGATGTACTGCGCTACCAGTTTGTGAAGAAGAAGGGCTATGTGAGGCTCCACACCAACAAGGGTGACCTTAACCTAGAGCTGCACTGTGACCTGGTGAGTATGTGCCTGGTCCCAGGTGCTTTCTGGGGATTTGAGTAGCCATGTCTTAAATGTGGGGCTGAGAACCAAAGTACCCTAGCTTTGTTCCCTGGAGTTCTAGCAACATAGTCTGCCTCTTTGGCTCCCCCGCTAGGTGTGTGTGCAAGTTGGAGGGACAGGCCATGGTTCCCCTCGCTAGGTGTGTGTGCAAGTCGGAGGGACAGGCCATGGTTCCCCTCGCTAGGTGTGTGTGCAAGTCGGAGGGGCAGGCCATGGTTCCCCTAGCTTCTGCTATGTGTCATGGCTGCAGGACTCTGTTGCTTACTTAGCTTTGGGGGTCAGACTGAACCAAGGTCTGCAGACAAGTAGCTCCCTGTTGTGATTAAAGGCCTACATGTCTTTGTGACTCTGCTGTTGACCACTGTGCCTCATAGAATATTGGGATATTTTGCAGACACCAAAAACCTGTGAAAACTTCATCAAGCTCTGCAAGAAACAGTATTATGATGGTACCATCTTCCACAGGTCCATCAGGAACTTTGTGGTGAGTGGTACATGCTGCTGCTGGCTATGACGCTTGATGACATGGGCAGCATCCATGAACCAAATGGGCTTGTATCTGTCCTGTCCCAGACACCTGGTTTAGGCTATGTGTGACCAGGGTAGGGTCTTCAGGTGTATCTTGTGCCAGGGATCCTGTAGCTGGCTCTTGAGTGCTCGCCCAGAAAGACCTGGGGTCAGAAAGGAGGTCCCTGTCCTTACTGTAGCCCATGCCATTGGGAAGCCTGTCTGGTTAGTAGGTAGGGTGAGCAGTGGGTGATGGGCAGCATCAGAGCCAATGACCTCACTGGGTTTTGTTTTTACAGATCCAGGGCGGTGACCCACAGGTACAGGCACAGGTAGGTGCCGGGCCTGTCACTGGAGTAATGCAGGTAGCTGTACTATGGGCCTAGTGGAAGCTGGGTCTGAAGAGCTCTGGATGTGGAATCTCAGACTTTGGGTGCGGGTGGCTTGCAACTCAGTGTCTGCCTTCTGGGCCACCTTGGACATGCCCCTTAGTTTTCCCATGGAGAGGGTCCTACCATCCATAGCAAGACAGAGGAAAGTGTGAGGTCCTCAGAACCCACCTGCTCATTGACAGGAGGTTGCCCATGCCCTCCCGTCATATAATAAGGTGGCCCATGGCTCCTACAGGGCGTAATAACCTTTTCCCCAAGCTCTCAGCTCCGTGGGCCAACTATGACTTCCACCCATGTGTTTGAATGATTCCTTGTAGCTTTGGCCCTGTGCCCCGGCCCACAAAGGGGAGTGAGTAGTCTCAGCTTGATGAAGGCAGGCACTAGGATCTAGAGAAGGGGCCTCAGGGCAGGGTACTCTCTCTCCTGACCGCTGACCGCTCTTCTGTTCCAGGGGGAGAGTCGTACTGGGGCAAGCCTTTCAAAGATGAGTTCCGCCCCAACCTGTCACATGCCGGCCGTGGGGTGCTCAGCATGGCCAACTCGGGGCCCAACACCAACAAGTCTCAGTTGTGAGTCCAGGTCCCGCTGTTCTTGCTTGCTGCTGGTGGTTTTCAAAGCGCTTGGAGTTCTCCCCTAAAAGTTGTGCTGGGCCCAAGTCAAATCCAAGTATGGTAGTGCACAGCCAGATGGAGCACAGGCCCTCCAGGAAAGGAGCCCAAATCAGCTGGTAGAATAGCATTTCGAGTTCCAGGGAGTGGGCATGAGAAGGTCCCCAAAGGCCTCTTGGATGTGCCAGGCAGGAGTGTGTGGGTGCCGGGGGCCATGCAAGGTCCAGTGCTTTGGGACAGGTGGTTGGGGAGAGGTGCTGATGTCTGAGGCAGCGTGTGTGGTGGTCGGTGGGAAGGCTCTTGGGGGTTGTGGTCTTGTGTTTGGAATAGGTGTGTATTGTGTTCTACATTAAGAATATATCTTTCTCTTCTTTTTGTGCTGGGGTGTGAATCTAAGGCTTTGTGCATGCTAAATACATACATGCTATGCCATTGAGAACTGTCTCCAGCCTGGCTATATCTTTATCTTTGAGTATAGTTTTGTTACTTTCTTTTTAAAAATTTTTCTTTGAGTGTAGTCCTGGCTCTTGTGGAACTCACTATGTAGACCAGGCTGGCTTTGAACTTAGTGGGTTCTGCCTGCCTCTATATCCCGAGTGCTGTGTTTGAAAACATGCACCATCACAATTGGCTACAGCTGATTTTATATGAGGGTGTTCGTGCCACATTCTGCACGTGGAGGTCAGAGGACAACTTTGTGGGGTCAGTACTGTCCTTCCATCTTGGTGTGGGCTCCACCGGTTGCGTCTAGGTTGCCAGGGCCACACAGCAGGTGTCTCCACATGCCGAGCCAGTTTTGTCAACTCAGTTTCATCATTTTCTGTGTGGGGGTCTTCTGTCTTCCTGAACAATGCTTATCCTAAGGAAATTATTTGTGGGTTTTGTTTGTTTTGTTTTTTCAAACAGGGTTTCTCTATGTAGCCCTGGCTGTCCTGTAGACCAGGCTGTCCTCGAACTCACGAGATCCGCCTGCCTCTGTCTCCTGAGTGCTGGGATTAAAGGCGTGAGCCACCACCGCCAGCTTACATTGATACAAAGTTTCATTATGTAGCCCTGGTTGATTGTACTGGAACTCTGCCTGTGGACAGGTATGGGCCATCACACAGCTACAATCAGATAGTCTTTTTAAAAATGTGCATTGGTGTCTTGCCTGCATGTTGTCTGTCTGTACCAGGGGTGTTGGATCTCGAGTTACAGACAGTTGTGAGCTGCCGCGTGGGTGCTGGGAATTGAACCTGGGTCCTCTAGAAGAGCAGTCAGTGTGCTTAACTGCTGAGCCATCTCTCTAGACCCTGCAATCAAATCTTAAAAAAAATAAAAATTACGTGTATGGGTGTTTTGCCTGCATGTATGTTTGTATGCTCATGTATGTTTATGCCTGAGGCCGGAGGAGGCCAGAGAGGGGTTGGTCCTGGAGTTACAGGTGGTTGTGTGAAGTGCTAGGAACAGAACCCTAGTCCTGGAAGAGCAGCCAGGTCCTTTAACTGCTGAGTCCTCTCTCCAGCTCCTCACGTAGTTTATAGGAGGAGTTTCTTGTAGGGATTTGAGCTTATCAGAGAAAGACATCTTTCCATGTCATCGTCACAACACTGTCACTGTGGGTTGTTGGAGGTAGGCACATGCGTGTCCTGCCGTTCTCCGGATGAAATGGGGTCTTGTAGTCTGCTAACATTTGTCACTGGACTTGGATCTTAGGATAGGTGGCTGAGTTGCCGGAGGTCTAGTTTTTAATGTCTGTCTCAATGATCACATGGCTATTCTCTTGGTCATATGACTGACCTGTTGCTGTTGGGTGTGGATATGAGAGATGTGCACAGAAAATAATTTTACATTGTGTGCCAGCCGAACTTGTACCCTGACTACTTACGTTTGCTGGCCCTCTTTCCGGCATGTGACAGCTTTATTTTGGCCAGCATTTCCTTACAATCTTCTCAGAAACTTAAAAAAACAAAAACAAAAAACCACCTAAATATTTCTGTTGCATTTGTTTTCCCTGTTGCTGTTTTTCACTTCCCTCTTACTCTCTTCAGGTTTTTTTCCATTCTTTTTCTAGCTTCTTTTATGATGTTAAAAATTCACGAGCTAGGTGTGGTGGCACACACCTGTGAGGTAGCAGCAGGAGCAGTCCAGTCATCCTGGTCCCAAATGAGTCCTTCAGCCAGTGACGGGGCTTAGACTGTGCATAGGTGTGGGCGTGATGTCTCAAGACTTGCCTGGTGGCCTTAGGAGCGCCCCTGCTTGCTGGGTGATGCGTGTTCATTGCAGCTACAGATGCAGTCCTCTGTGGCTCACAGTAGGACCGAGTCCACCCACCACTTTGTGACCTCTCACCCTCCTGCACTGCAGCCCACCCCGAATACTTTGTGCTTCCCATTGTATTTATCTAGAGTAAGGCGCAGGCCCCTGTGCTGGGGCTGCAGGGGTGAGTCCCCACACTGCTTTCCTCACGCTGTCACCCCTTGACAGTCTGTAGTCTGGGGCGTCCCCCACACAGCACATACCTGGCCTGTTCCCTTCATCCTGGTAGGGCTCTGCCTTCCTGGGATAGTCTGATAGCTAGCTCAAGCCTCCAGTCTCTCATGGGATTTGGCAGCCAAGCTCCGGGCTTTTCCAGTTTCTCCCGAGGAGCAGTCCTTACTAGAGCTAGAGCATGCTGGGTGGGCCGGCTGCTTCCCTGACCTCCATGTACCTTCCCCAGCTTCATCACGTTCCGCTCCTGCGCTTACCTGGACAAGAAGCACACCATCTTCGGACGGTAAGAGCAGGCGCTGTGCAGGGCCGCAGTGCACCGTGGGCCTTCACTGCCTTTCCCTAGACCTGGGGGTAACCCCACACTGTCCCCGCTGAGGACTCGGGGTGTTCTTGGGGGGGAAGGTTGGCTCTCCAGGCCTGTGGAGCCAAGGAGACCTGGGCCGCTCTACCTCCTCTTCTCTCTCAGGGCCCCTTCCCCTTTCTCCTCAGCCCCGAGTCTGAGGGTCAGCAGATTTTCCCACAAAGGACACACAGTCTGCTGATGACTCAATTATAGAGTTATAGGGGAAAAGAGCTAGGTACAAAGGATTATTAGTTCCTGGCCGGCCTCAGTTACTTGTGAGTTCGAGGCCAGCCTGGGTTATATAGATCATGCCTTAGCAAACTGAGGGAAACAACATATGGAAACAAGGACTTGACTCAGCCACCCTGGCTGGGTGTGGTTTGCCGCCCCCTTCTCTGCTGTGGCTCATCCTGTCCTGCCTGGTGACTAGTCTGGCCTCTCTGAGGCCTCCACTGCCAGGCCTCCTCTTGGCATGTCTCGACTCTGCCTTGAGGGTACTCTGCTCAGAGTACACGAAGACCCCCTCTGTCCCTCTGCTACAGGGTTGTTGGGGGTTTTGACACGCTGACAGCTATGGAGAATGTGGAGAGTGACCCCAAAACTGACCGTCCTAAGGTATGTACCGAGGGGGATGGAGGACCCGCCTACTGGGCGCTGGCGGGGAGTCTGCTCCCGCTCACGGAGCCTTTCTGCTGTCCTCCTTCCACCAGGAGGAAGTATGTATATGCACGACCACAGTGTTTGTGGACCCTATGAGGAGGCTGATGCTCAGGTGAGGAAGGGGTCGGCAGGTCATGCTGTTGGTTGGACACAACCTGGGGGCTCTGGATCAGCCCTGTGCTCCCTCCTAGACCCCACCCTGGGGCTCTGGATCAGACGTTGTGTTACTCCCAGATTGCTCAGGAGCGGAAGAAGACACAGCAGCAAGTGGATCCAGAGGCCAAGGTCAAGATGAGCCAGCCCCAGCCTGGAAACCAGGGCCCCAGACATACCGCCAGGGGGTCGGCAAGTACATCAACCCAGCAGCCACGTGAGTGTGCTTGATGGGTGGCATCTCTGGAAGCTGGGACCTCTTCATCGTGCTCCTAGGGGTGACCAGACTGGAGACGACAGCTAAGAGGTCTAGACAAGGCCCCTGTGCAGGCTAGGATGCTGTCATGGTGTCATGTGCCAGAGAGTGAGAGAAAGAAAGCAGAAAGCTCTCTGTGAACGGAGCTTCCTCAGAGGACTCGGGTATGGGCACCTGGCTCCTTTGTGGCAACTGGAGTCGTTTCCTTTGTGTCTCAGGAAGCGAGCGGCAGAGGAAGAGCCATCAACCAGCACAGCTGTCCCCACGGCCAAGAAGAAGCCCAGCCGGGGCTTTGGGGACTTCAGCTCCTGGTAGCAGCAGGCTGGCTTCATGGACCCTGGTAGGGGCAGGGCTGTGGGCTTCAGGGTCTGTCTCAGCTGCCTGCCCTTGTCAGTTTAGGCTGGGAGCCAATAAACCTCTTGCCTATGGCTGGGTCCAGTTTTGGCCCCTGGGACCCCTGGCTTCCCCACCCCTCGGCTGTACCTGTCTTGGTTAGGGACGCTGTGGGTTCTAGTGCCTCAGGACGGCTGTGGGTTCTACCCCACCCGGCCCACCTCTGCCTCAGGACGGCTGTGGTTCTCCCCACCGGCCCACCTCTGCTCAGGACGGCTGTGTGCTCGCTCGGCACAGTTCCCTGGCTAGTGCCACCGCCTAAATATTCTTTTAAAAATGCAGGTTCTCAAGGGGCTGCTGTAATCCCAGCACTCAGAATACCAAGGCAGGAGGGTTGAGTGTTCAAGGTTAACCTGGGCTACATTGGGAGACTGTCTCAAAGAAATTTAGATAATGGAGATGGAGATTGGTTCTCAGACCCTGTTTGGATCCTGAGGTGGAGCTTGCGCTCCGAGGCTTTGATGAGATCTCCTGGGCTTCCTTCTGTTAACACCACTTACCCTGCCTTGCTTGGGACAGGCATGCTCATTGTCCTGTCCGCTCAGTGGCTTTCTGCATCAGCCATACGTGAGCCTAACCAGTAGCTTGTGCTGTGATGACAGTGTGAGGTCCCCATGAAGAGGTGACCTCCCTGCTGACTCCTCCTGACAGTCACCAACTCCTTGTTCTGTGTTTGGAAACAGGGTCTATCTCTGTACCCTTGCTGTCCTGAAACTCTCTATGTAGGATCAGGCTGGCCTTGAACTCAGTGCGCCAGGCCTGGCTTGCCGACCCCGTCTGATCCCAGGGCAGTTGTCTCTGTCCTGAAGGCCCTGCCATTGGCTCCTGTGTGCTCGGCAGCTCCTCCCATCTCTTCCTCATTGCTCTGCCTGCATCTTGACCCGGGCTGGCCTCCACTTCCCCAGCTGCCTCTACACAAGTGTGGGCAGACTGTCCCCTCCGGACAGTGTCATGCTCAGCCCGTCCCTGGGTCACCGTGACTCACATGGTCGGTGCCACACTGAGCTGTGACCTGGACGTGCTGCTTTGCGTCCTCTCACCTTGCCCCAAACCTTGTATCCACACCGTCCCTGAAGCTCTTGGTTCAGGTGCTGCTTCTCCTGTGATGTCAGAACCACAGCCCAAGCTGGGTGTGTTTGGGAGATGGACAGAGTCTGTCTGTCCTGCCCCACTACCCTGCCTTCCCTCATCCACTTCGGCTGCTGCTCGTCACTGGCTCTTCTTGAGGCAAGAAGGAGGCCTGTCCCTTGCTCACAGGCCAGCTACACTTCTCCAGCCCACTAAGCCACCTGCCTATGGTGTCAGTTCAGGCCAGCACTCCATGGTGTCCATCCACTCTGCCTTCCTCTGCCTTTTCAGGACCCTCTGTTGTCTCCTCTGCCACCGGCAAGCTGATGTCTCCCAGTTACGACAGGTGGGGGGCACACAGTCAAGGGCTCTTCTGACAGACAGCAGGGCCTGACTGTATTCTTATACTTCCCCAGGCCACACTTAAAAGCTCCTACAAGGTGGTGTCAGAGAAGCATCAGCTCCCAGAAGCCAGGTCTCAGGGCTCTGAACCCCTGACAGGTCCTCTGCTCCCCGTGGATGCTGCCGGAGACTGTGCCCATCCCTCAGGGCAAGCGCTCTGGAAAGCTGCTGTGTGACAACCGCAGCTTTGTTCTGTCCCTCACAGACCTGCCACCAAGGGCTGACAGCTTCGGCCGGGGACCCGGGAAGCTGAGAGTGCTCTGTGCTTGACCTTGGTGGTCCTGCTGCTACTCACGACGAGCTCCGAGCTGCTTCAGGTCACCCACCGTCCAGTCAGCCTCACCCAGCAGTCTACGCTCGTCCCAAGGGGGCAGCTGCATCCTCTTCCACTCCTGTCTTCCAGGACGGAGGATACAGCCCACTAGGGCTTGCATTTCCACGGGTTGTGTAGAGCTTAAATGGTAGCTTTTTAGACAGTAATGACACTTGGATTTTGAAACCTGCCTGATGAGGTCATCAGAAAATAAAGGATTTTTTTAAAGAAAAAAATCTCTTTTCTAATACCTGGCAGATGCCATCAAGAATAGCAGCATTAAGGTATAAAATACTGTGTACATGCTAGCAAGACAGCGACACAGTAAGTCCCATTTACAAAGCAGAGTGGTGGTTATGACCTGGCATCACCTCCCACTGTTCTAAGAACACATTTTTGGGATAGTCACAGAGGGACACTCTTTTTTTTTTGTTTTGTTTTGTTTTGTTTTTTTGTTTTTGGTTTTTCGAGACAGGGTTTCTCTGTGTAGCTTTGCGCCTTTCCTGGAACTCACTTGGTAGCCCAGGCTGGCCTCGAACTCACAGAGTGACACTCTTTCGAGATGTACGGAGGTGGGATGGTTTAGTAGTTTACCAGCACATCTGGGACAGTGTCGTAGTTTACCAGTACATCTGGGTGTCGTCTTGCGTCACTTCCCCTGAAGCCAGCTCATGGTCAGTTCTTTTGATTTAAAAATTTATATTTCACAGTAGGCCAACACAAAATCCAAAAAACGCCATAAAAGTTTTGTTGGTATCCATTAACTGCCCCCCAGTACAAAACAAGTCATAAAGAGTACTAGCAGGATTCCCAGTCAGTCTATCACAGACGACGACGACAGTACAAAGTGCTGAGTGGAAGTGCGGGAAGCTTGGCCGCAACCTAAAACGCTGGAAATAGAATCTTCGTATGTACAAAAACTGGTCACAGTTCTAGCTTCCTCAGTTAAGGAAGCAGTGGTGACATCTGGTCTCCCAGGCTCAGCTACAAGTTCCCACTTGCCAGAGTATTGAACACTAGCCAGGGTGCCTGCCCACTTGGAGTGACTGTTGACTTGTGTTCATTCTGGACCAGGATGGAGTCTGGGTCATGCTAGATTTCACACGTGGACTAGCTGCCTGTGCTGGATTTCAGATACTGGGTGGAGTAACCTTGCTTTGGGTCAGCCTTAGTCTGGAGAGAACCAGGACAGTCAGGGAGAAAGCAGCTTCGGACCGGGACCGGGCATGGAGGGTCACAGACTGTGCAAACATGTCTGCCATCGCCCAGGCATTTCTTGTATTACCAGGCTTCTGATCTTGGGCAAAAAGTTGACACCAAAATGAAGGCTTTGGAGTGAGCAGGGAGCTGGAGCAGCCGCATGAAGTGCCTGTGCTGGCCAGAGAGCTGGGTTTAGAAGGCTTGGGGCTGGGAGCCCAGAGGACTAGAAGGTGCTCTTGAACTAAGTACACTCCAGGCAGCAGCTAGGGCTGAGAGCTTTCTCGCATGCTGCCTTCCCAGCTCGTGGGCGCTCAGCCTTCCCAGGCCTTCCTGCTCGTCTGCCCTGTGTTCGGTACAAAAAGTTCAAGCGCAAAGCTGATCCGGGAATGGTTCTGGCCTCCGTCCTCTGCTAACTGCCACTCCTGTAGAAGCGTGGAGGACTATGGGTTGAGATGCAGATGGGGGTGGCCCTGTCAGGTCATGAGGTGATCCGTCCCAGGCAGGAAAGGCAGCTCCCAAACTAAGAGAACTCTTCCTTTAGCATGGGGAATCTCAGGTTCTGAAGTTCCCATGCTGGCTCTGGCCTCTGTATGCATAACTAACTATTTCAAGTACATCCAGGGTATAAAGTGACCCAGCCTGCTGCTCTCTGCAGGGACCAGCCAGCCCACGACAAGCTGCTGTGCTGGCTGCTGCCACACCGAGGGGTCACCCCAGTGGCAGACTTCTGTAGGCCTGGGGACAGAATGCTTAGCTACTAGTCACTTGCTTTCTACATAAAGAAACGGCATGTAGCTATTAGCGCAAATAAAGCGCACGGAATGCTTTCTTCCTTTGCTTCTTTAAGATGTTACCAGTGGCTGGTTTTCAGTTTTTGAAGCCTTTGCATATAAATGTTTTGACTACTTCTAGACGATTCATAAGTGGTCACTATGCCTCGCTTGTAAAAGAGACCCTGCTTCTGTGCTTTAGGGACTTGGGTTTGGTGAAAGCGCAGCGGACTGTGTGGAAGGCGTGCAGTTATTAACCAGGCAGCTGAGGCATCGTTGGTTAGTTCTTTCTCTAGAACGTAAGAAGTTAGGAAAAGAATGCAAACTTCCAGAAACAACAGTGTCCACGAAGGGGGCTCATTTGGGGGCACCTTACCCAAGTGAACAGCCTAGAGAGAGGCCTTCAAGTGTTGAACTGGGCCGGCCTGGGCCTGTGAGGTCAAAGTTCAAGCAGTGCTGTCCCGGAAGCCACGTCTTCATCACACTCGGCTTTCATAGATCAGTGTTCAGACAGGAGCGGAGCAAATCACTTTACTCCCAGCCATTGTCTTTGATCATGTGCGCAAGTTCAATAATAAATTTTCCTTCTTTGTACTTCTGACTGCTCTCAAAGGCATGCTCCTTGAGGGGGAAAGTAGAGAGGAGGATTCAGGACACACTCTGTCTATTCTACTCTTGGAAAACATTGGAGTTTGTAGCATTCATTACCTCTACTCAGACGTTCTCTGAGCTGTGCACTGACCCAGGCCCAGAAGGATCAAGACAGGTGATTTTGAATGGCTCATTACTCACATCTGTTTCCGGGCCTGGGGATGTAGCTCAGTGCGTGTTTGGTATGCCCGTGGCTCTGGCTCCATCCTAGCACCACAAACACACTGTTCACTAGGCATTGACTGTATGTGGGTATTTCCGGAGGCGTGAAGGAGATACTGGGAAACAGGTGAGGCTGGGTTGTGTGCGTGCAGGCCAGAGGTTGTTGATGTGTTTGTTGACCTGTGCATAGCGTGGGTGTGGTCAGGGAGCAGCAGTTTGGCGTCTCTCCTTCCGTCATGGGTTCTGTGATGACTCAGGTCATCAGGGTCTGTGCAGCAAATGCGTGCAGCTTGCAGGGCGCCCTGCTCGCTCTGTGTTCTGACTGACTGACTGTATGTATGGCTGTATCCCTGGATGGCCTTTGCATTGTGCACATGCAGTCCTGTGGAGGCCAGAAGAGGGCGATGGATCCCCCGGGAACTTTGTGCTGTCTGCCCACTGGGTGCTGGGAATTGAACCTGGGCTCTCTGGAAAGCAGCTCGTGTTTCTTAGCTGCTGAGCCTGTCTCTCAGTCCTCTTTTGCTTTAGTTTTTTTGAAAATAAGACCTTTTGTTGAGCCTGGGGCTCACTAATTCAGCTAGGCTGCTCCTGTTTGTCTCCTTACCCTAGGGCTATGGCCATAGGCTGCCCACTTGCCTTTAAGTTTACTGTGTGGTGATCATCTTCCAGAGCCCAAGAGCAGGCCCCCGTCTGACCACGAATGCCCCCTTAGCATCTTTTTTTTTTTTTAAAGATTTATTTGTTTATTATGTATACAGGGTTCTGCCTGAATGTTTCCCTGCAGTCTAGAAGAGGGCGCCAGACCTCATTACAGATGGTTGTGAGCCACCATGTGGTTGCTGGGAATTGAACTCAGGACCTCTGGAAGAGCAGTCAGTGCCCTTAACCTCTGAGCTATCTCTCCCTTCCTTAGCATCTTACAGCGTGTGGCTTGCTGAAGTGCTGGAGACAGGGCTGGGACGCGCCCCAGCCGGTGCGACACAGTGTGACCAGCAGGCTCTACACGGGAGGACAAAAGAGGGACTTGGGAGACACAGGCCAACCAGGTGAGGGGCTCCCAGAGCCTAATGCTTTGTGGGGTTGTATCTGGTTCCTTCCAGTTCATGAGTTTGGAAAGACTCAAGAATTCAAGGAAAGAGTAGGCCACCATGACCTGTGAGAATCCGGAAGTCAAAGGGCGGCACGAGGGCCGGGTGGTGGCACCGCCTTTAATCCCAACACGCGGGAGCGGAGCCAGGCGGATCTCTGTGAGTTCGAGGCCAGCCTGGGCTACCAAGTGAGTCCCAGGAAAGGTGCAAAGCTACACAGAGAAACCCTGTCCGAAAACAAAAACAACAACAGAAAGGCACAAGGCTGGGAACATGTGCAGTGGACAGATGCTTTCCACACAAGCATGAGGACTAACTCCACGTGAGAGCAGGTCAGATGTGGGAGCTGCCTGGGTCCCAGAGCTTGGGAGGCACAGAGGCTGGAGACAGGCAGGTGGTAAACCCCCACTCCAGGCCTGAGAAAGCAGGGCTTGGGAGGAGAACGCGGGGCTGCCACGGTCCTGTGCTCCACAGTGGCACATGGTTGTGCTCCAAGGAACCGCTGGGAGCTTGCACTTTGTTTTGAG